>NC_133662.1:182345860-182567729 GCF_037893015.1 Macrotis lagotis | reverse complement strand
TCTATCTGAATCCATCAACAAGCATTGTATGCAATGGGGATAGGCTAGAAACAATCCCAATAAGATCAGGGTGAAACAAGGATGCCCATTATCACCACTACAATTCATTATTGTATTAGAAATGTTAGCATCAGCAATAAGAGAAGAAAAAGAAATTGAAGGAATTAGAATTGGGAAGAAAGGGACAAAACTCTTACTCTTTGCAGATGACATGATGATATACCTAGAGAATCACCAAAAATCATCTAAAAAACTACTAAAAATAATTAACCACTTTAGTAAAGTTGCAGGATATAAAATAAACCCCATAAATGCTCAACATTTCTATATATGACTAGAAAGATACAGCAGAAAGTGCTAGAAAGAGAAATCCCATTCAAAGTAACCCCAGTCAATACAAAATACCTGGGAGTCTACCAGCCAAGGTTTTGAAAACAATTACAGAACATTTCTTACACAAATAAAATCAGATTTAAATAACCAGGCAAACATCAACTGCTCCTGGATAAGTCAAGCTAATATAATAATAATGACAATTCTACAAAAAAACTAAACTACCTGTTTAGTGCCCTACAAATCAAAATTCTAAAAGATTACTTTAATGAGTTAGAAAAAGTTGTAATTATATTCATATGGAAAAATTACATCAAAAATTTCCAGGGATTCAATGGAAAAAAAGTGCAAAAGAAGGTGACTTAGCCCTATCTGATCTAAAATTATATTATAAAGCTTCAGTCATCAAAACTGTCTGGTATAGGTTAAGAAACAGAATAATGGATCAGTGGAATAGATTATGTGCAATAGCAAGAAATGATTATAGTAATCTGCTGTTTGATACACCCAAAGAGTCCAGCTATTGGGATAAAAATTCTCTCTTTGATTAAAACTGTTGGGAAAATTGGAAGTTAGTATGGAAGAAACTTAGATAAGACCAACACTTCACACCATATACCAGGATAAGATCAAAATGGATACAGAATTTAGACATAAAAAACAGTATTATAAGCAAACTAAAAGATAAAGAAATAGTTTACTTGTTAGATCTAAGGAGAAGTAAGCAGCTTATGATTAAGGAAGAGATGGAGGACATTGTTAAAAACATGTTACATGATTTGATTACATTAAATAAAAAAAACTTTTGCAGAAACAAAACCAGTGTAATCAAAATCAAAAGAAATATAGTAAATTGGGAAACAAGTTTTGTACCCATTATTACTGACAAAGCACACATTTATAAAATATATATGAGCTGAGTCAAATTTATTAAATAAAAAGCCATTCCCCAATTGACAAATGGGCAAAGAATATGCAAATGCAATTTACAGATGAAGAAATTAAAGCAAATCCATAGTCATATGAAAATTATTCTAAATTATTACTTATCAGAGAAATGCCAATTAAAGCATCTCTGAGGTACCACCTCACATCTCTCAGACTGGCCAACATGACCAGAAAGTAAAATGATAAATTTGAAAGCAATGTGGGAAAACTGGGACACTATGCATTGTTAGTTGAGCTGTGAGCTCATCCTTAATTTCTGTAGAGCAATTTGGAATTATGCCCAAAGGGCAATAAAAATGAGCATACTCTTTGTTCTAGCAATACCACTATTGATTCTATACTCTGAAGAGATTATGAAAAAGGGTAAAAACATTCACCTGTACAAAAATATTTAAAGCAGCACTGTTTGTCGTAGCAAAGAATTGAAAATTAAGTAAATGCAATGCCCTTCAATTGGGGAATGGCTTAACAAATTGTGGTATATATATATATATATATATATATATATATATATATATATATATATATATATGTCATTGAACAGTATTGTTCTATTAGAAAGCAGGAGGGATAGGAATTCAGGGAAGCCTGGAAGGATATACATCAACTAATGCTGAGTGAGATGACTAGAAACAGAAAACCATTGTACACCCCACAGGCAACACAGGGGTGGTGATCAACCTTGATAGACTTGCTCATTCCATCAATGTAACAATCAGGGACATTTTAGTCCTATCTGCAATGGAGAATATCACCTGTATCCAGAGAAAGAATTATGAAGTTTAAACAAAGACCAAAGTTTATTACTTTTAATTTAGGAAAAAAACCTGTTTTCTTATTATGTAATTTTGCTATCCTTTCTACTCTGTTTTTCTTCCTTAAGAATATGATTTATCTCTTATCACATTCAACTTAGAGCAATGTATACCATGTATTAACAGACTGCCTTCTGTGTGGGGTGGGAGAGGGGAACAAGACAAGGGGGAAATTGTAAAACTCAAAATAAATAAAATCTTTCTAAAAAACAAAAATAGAAAGAATTAGGAAGAGATCCATCTTCACCTGTTTTTCCAAGGATTTATAAAGAATTGGAACCAATTGTTCCTTAAATGCTTGGTAGAATACTCTTGTGAATCCATCAGGCCCTGGGGATTTTTCCTTAGGGAGTTCAATGATGGCTAGCTGAAATTTTTTTGAAATAGGGTTGTTTACATACTTAATCTCCTCTACATTTTACCTGGGGAAACTTATATTTTTATAAATAATCATCCACTTCACTTAGTTTGTCAAATTTATTGGCAAGGAGTTGGGCAAAATAATTCCAAATAATTTCTTTAATTTTCTCCTCATTGATGGAGAGTTCACCTTTTTCATTTATGATACTAACAATTTGGTTTTCTTCTTTTTTTTTAAATTGGCCAGAGGATTATCAATTTTATTGTTTTTTTCATAAAACAAATCTTGGTTTTATTTATCAATTCAATAGTAATTTTGCTTTTGATGTTATTAATATCTCCTTTCATTTTTTTAGGTTCTTTACAAGGCAAATGGGGTTAAGTGGCTTGCCCAAGGCCACACAGCTAGGTAATTATTAAGTGTCTGAGGTCAGACTGACCACTGACAGCTACTTTGAGTGAATTCCATAGATTTTGCTATGTTGTTTCATTATTGTCATTAATGAGGATAAAATAATTCTTTCTATAATTTGTTGTTTGATCCACTCATTCTTTAAAATGAGGTCTTTTACTTTCTAATTAGTTCTGGTTCTATATCTCCAGGGTCCAATATTGCATATGATTTTTATTGCATTATGATCTGAGAAAGATGTATACACTATTTCTGCCTTTCTGCAATTGATTATTAGGTTTGTATGCCCTACTACATGGCAAATTGTTGTGGATGCTGTAGAAAAAATGTTTATTCCTTTCCATTCCCATTTAGTTTCCTCCATGATTCTATAAATTCTAGGTTTTCTAATAGTCTATTTACCTCCTTAAATTATTTCTTGTTTATTTTATGATTTGATTATCTAAATCTGAGAGCAGGAGGTTGAGGTCTCCCACTAATAGAGTTTTCTGTCTCTGTCTTCTTGTACCTCTTTCAACTTCTCTAAGAATTTGGATGCTTTTTCATTGTGAGTATACATATTCAGTATTGAAATTGCTTTATTGTCTATAGAATCTTTTAGGAGGATATAATTTCCTTCCTTATCTCTTTTAATGCTATCTATTTTTGCAGCTACTTTGCCTGAGATAAGGATTGCTACCCCTGCTTTTTTCAATCAGCTGAAGCAAAATATATATTTGCTCCAACCATTTACCTTTACTCTATATGTATCTCACTGCTTCAAATGAGTTTCTTATAAGCAGCATATTGTGGGATTCTGATTTTTATACCACTGTGCTATTCACTTACATTTTAAAGGAGTGTTCATCCTATTCACATTTAAATTTATAATTACTAACTCTTTATTGTCCTCCATGCTATCTTCCCTCTGTTTCTATTTTTCCCCTTTTTCCCTTTATCCATGTTCCCCAGTATTTTGACTATGCCACCTTAGTGTGTTTGCCCTCCTATATCCACCCCTCCCCTTTCTTTCCCCTTTCCCTTTTTCCCTTCCCTTCCTTCTGTTAGTTCCTCTTTTTTCTCCCCCTCCCAGTCTCCATACTCTCCTCCCTTTCTCCCCTTTTAATACTTGAAAGGTAAGAGGTTTTTTAAGTTAACTGAGTGTGTGTGTAAGTAAATTTTAAGCCAAATCTGATGAGAGGAAGACACAGGTGTTTCTTATCTCCTCCCTTCTTCCCCTCTACTATAGTAGGCCTTTTGTATCTCTTAATGTAATAAGATATACCCCATTCATTCCCTCTCCTTCCTGTCCCCATTTTTAAAGAGGAGTTATTTTTACATCATTCTAAGTCATAGAAAATTCTGAATATCCAATAATTCTAGCTAAATACATTTTATTTAATAGAGTTCCAGTTCTTGAGAGTTATTAGAGTCTTTCTCCCAAGTAGGGTTATACCCAGTTTTGTCCCATTGGATAGCAGTCTCATGGATAAGTAATGAGTGTGTAAAACTTCTGGCTAGGTATATACTCTCTGTTAGAGTTATAATTTTCAAGAGTTATTGGAGTCTTTCTCCCATTCTGGGATATAGTTAGTTTCATCTAATTGGATAGCAGTTTTTTCCCTCTTTTTTCTTTATACCCCCCTTTTGTACCTTTTCATGTGACTTTTGAACCTCCTTTTTGATGTCCAAATTTTCTATTAACTCTTGTCTTTTCATCAGGACTTGTTGGAATTCTTCTATTTTGTTAAGTGTCCATCTTTTCCCCTCAAACAGAAGACTCAGCTTTGCCATATAGTGGATTGTTGACTGCATTTCAAGCTCCCTTGCTCTTCAGAATATCTCATTCCAGACCCCTCCATCCCTTAATGTTGATGCAGTCAGGTCCTGCATAATCCTTACTGCAATTCCTTGGTATTTTAATTGTTTTTTTAAAATTTTTTTTGGTAAGGCAATGGGGTTAAGTGACTTGCCTGAGGCCACACAGCTAGGTTATGGTTAAAAGTCTGAGGCTGGATTTAAACTCAGGTACTTCTGACTGCAGGGCCCATGCTCTGTCCACTGTGCTACCTAGCCACAACAATTAAATTGTTTCTTTATGGCTGCTTTCAGGATTTTCTCTTTTATCTGATAGTTATGGAATATGGCCATAGCATTCTTTGATATTTTCAGTTTAGGATGTCTTTGCAGAGGGGATGGATGTATTCTTTCAATAATTATTTTACCTTCTTTTTCCATGATATCAGGGAAGTTTTCCAACACTAATTCCTGTAATCTTAACTTCAGGTTTTTTTTCCTTTAATGGTTTCAGGAAGACCTATAATTCTTAGGTTGCCCCTTCTCAAACTATATTTTAGGTCAGTGGTTTTGCTGATGAGGTATTTTACATTTTCTGCAACTTTTTTCAATTCTTTTCCTTTTGTTTAACATACTCTTGCTGTCTCATGAAGTCATTAGTTTCCACAGACTCCATTCATTTATTTAGAGATTAATTGTCATCCTTTACCTTTTGCAACTCCTTTTCCAATTGGTCAATTCTATTTTTGAAATAGTTTTCCATTTGACCAAATGAGGTTTTGAGAGAATTATTTTATTTTGGCATTTTTTCCAATTGTATTTTGCAATGGTTCATTTTCTTGTTGCAAGGTGTTAATTGTCTCTCCCAAATTTTCCAATTGACTTTTAAACTCCTTCCTGATTTCTTCAAGAAAGTTTTCTGTGCTGGAGGCCAAATCATAATCTCCTCAGAGACTCTAGGTCTCTCTGAGTTAGGGTCTTTTCCTTTTTGGAATTTTTCTATGGACCAGCCTTTTTTCCTGACCTTTCTTCATTTTACTAAGACCTTGTGTTCAGGAGGGGCTGGTTCACAGAGGTTTGTTGGATCCCTAAAGGCTTTACTTGCTGGGTGTAATATCTCCAGCTGTCCAATAGGGGGTGTGAGAGGTTTTGCTCACTGAGTGTAATATCTCCATCTTGTCAGTAGGGGTTGCTGGTTTCTGTCTCTGGAGTGTTTCTGACTTTGACTGAGGCCCTCTCCCTTGGCCTGCAGGGAGTGGTTGAAGCTGTTAAATACTTTTGTCTTTGACCAGTGGTGAGCTATGCACTGGAGTGAGGTGATCAATCTCCCTATTGTCAGTTGAGGTGTTTCTGCTGCTCACACACCTGTACCTTCCACAGAAGTAGTCTGTTATTGTGTTTTTTCTGGGAAGAGGCTTCAGGTGAAATGAAGATGTGGACTCTGAGTTCCTCCTGATCAGAGGAGCACAACAATCAATGTCCGCAGCTCCCCAGCACCAGAAATTTCCCTCCACCTCTGCCCACAAGCTCTAGAGAGTCAGTGCCACCACCAGTGCCTCTGCTCCCTAGTTGCCTCAAGCCTCTATTGTTGACCAGGCTCTAGCCCTGGTGCTGATAAATCCTATCCAGTTATTAGGCCCTCAGGCTCCCATGTTCCCGCCACACAACACTAATCAGGGTAATCTGTGGCTAACCCAGGCTCACAAACTCTCACTGATCCCATGCTCGTGGCAGAGTCCACCCTCTGCCCCCAGACTCAGCCAAGAACTCAGAAGTCAAATCCTGATGTGAATATTCTTCTCTTGGCTTTTGTTAGTGGGTTTTATTAATCGGATTCCTGTTTAGAAGTTTGTTTCATATCATTTATGAGAGATCAGGAGGCTTTAGAAATGTACCTGTCTTCTGTCCGCCATTGTGGCTGGAAATGAAGAAGGAAATTTGCCTAACTCTTTCTATGACAACAATATGGTGCTGATACCTAAACCAAGAAGAGTTAAAAGAGAGGAAAGAAATTATAGACCTATCTCCTTGATGAATATAAATGCAAAAATCTTAAATAAAATCTTAGCAAAATGATTACACCAAGTTAATCACTAGGGTAATATATTATGACCAAGTAGGCTTTATTACAGGAATGTAGGGTTGTTTCAATATTCAGAAAATTGTTAGTATAACTAATTATAACAAGAACAAAGCTATGAGAAATTATATGATCATATCAATAGATGCTGAAAAACCTTTTGACAAAATATAGCACTCATTCCTAATAAAAACACTAGAGAGTGTAGGAATAAATGGACTGCTCCTTAGAATAATAAGCAGTATGTATCTGAAACCATCAACAAGTATTATATTCCATAGGAAGAGACTAAAGACATTCCCAATAAGATCAGGGGTGAGACAAGGATGCCCATTATCACCACTACTATTCAATATTTATTAGAACTGTTAGCTTCAGCCATTAGAGAAGAAAAAGAAATCAAAGGAATTAGAATTGGGAAGGAAGAGACAGAACTCTCACTTTTGCATATGACATGATGGTAAACCTAGAGAATCCAAAATAATCATCTAAAAAACCACTAGAATTAATTAGCAACTTTAACAAAGTCGCAGGATATAAAAAACAAACTCTGATACTCAACATTTCTACATGTGACTATAAAGATACAGAAAAAAGTGCTAGAAACATAAATCCCATTCAAAGTAACTCCAAACAAAATAAAATATCTGGGAGCCTATGTGCCAAGACAGACTTAGAAACTTTTGAAAACAATTACAAAACACTTCTCACACAAATTAAATCAGATTTAAATAACTGGGCAAGCATTTACTGTTCATGGATAGGTTGAGATAATATAATAAAAATAGCAATTCCACAAAAACTGAACTACCTGTTTAGTGTCCTACAAATCAAAATTCCAAAAGATTACATTAATAAGTTATAAAAAGTTGTAAGCAAAGTCATATGAAGAAATAAAAAGTCAAGAATTTCCAGGGATTCAATGAAAAAAAGCCTAAAAGATGGCGACTTAGCCCTACCAGATCTAAAATTATATGATAAAGTATCAGTCATTAAAACTGTCTGGTATGGGTAAAAAAATAGAATGATAGATCAGTGGAATAGACTATGTGCAATAACAGGAAATGCTTATAGTAATCTGCTATTTGATAAACCCAAAGAGTTAAGCTATTGGGATAAAAACTCTCTCTTTGATAAAAGCTGCTGTGAAAATTGGAATTTGGTATGGAAAAACTTAGATTAGGCCAACATTTAGCACCCTATACCAAGATAAGATCCAAATGGATACAGGATTTATACATAGAAAACAATATTATAAGCAAAATAGAATATCAAGGAGTAGTTTACCTCTCAGATCCATGGAAAGGGAATCAGTTTATAACTAAGGAAGAGATTGAGAACATCACTAAAAACAAAATAGATGATTTTGATTACATTAAATTAAAAAGCTTTTACACAGACAAAACTTCTGTAACCAAGATAAAAATAAATGTAGTAAATTGGGAAACAATCTTTACCACTAGTATTTCTTTACTTTTTTATCAGTGGTACATCCAGTTTGATTTTTTTTTCTATTTAAACATTTTATTTATTTTGAGTTTTACAATTTTTCCCCTAATCTTGCTACCATCCCCCACCCCTCACAGAAGGCAATTTGCCAGTCTTTACATTGTTTACATGGTATGCATTGATCCAAATTGAATGTGAAGAAAGAGAAATCATATCCTTAAGGAAGAAACATAAAGTATAAGAGATAGCAAGATAAGACAATAAGATAACAGTTTTTTTCTCAATTAAAGATAATAATCCTTGGTCTTTGTTCAAACTCCACATTCCTTTCTCTGGATACAGATGATATTCTCCATTGCAGACAGCCCCAAATTGTCCCTGATTGTTGCACTGATGGAACGAGCAAGTCCATCAAGTTTGATCATCACCCCCATGTTGCTGTTAGGGTGTACAGTGTTTTTCTTGTTCTGCTCATCTCACTCAGCATCAGTTCATGCAAATTACTCCAGATTTTCCTGAATTCCCATCCCTTCTGGTTTCTAATAGAACAATAGCATTCCATGACATACATATACCACAGTTTGCTAAGCCATTCCCCAATTGAAGGACATTTACTTGATTTCCAATTCTTCATGACCACAATCAGGATTACTATGAATATTTTTGTGCAAGTGTTGTTTTTACCATTTTTCATCATTTCTTCAGGTTATAGACCCAGTATTGGTATTGCTGGATCAAAGGGCATGCACATTTTTGTTGCCCTTTGAGTGTAGTTCCAAATTGCTCTCCAGAATAGCTGGATGACTTCAAAGCTCTACCAACAATGTAATAGTGACCCAGATTTCCCACAATGCTTCAAAAAATGATCAGTATCCTTTCTAGTCATATTGGTCAGAGTGAGACATATGAGGTGGTACCTCAGAGAAGCGTTAATTTGCATTTCTCTAATAAATAATGATTTAGAGGAATTTTTCATATGACTATGGATTGCTTTGATCTCATTTGTGGCTTTGCATATCCTTTGAACATTTGTCAATGGGGAATGGCTTTTAAAAAAATGACTCTCTTCTCTGTATATTTTAGAAATGAGTCCTTTGTCAGAAACATTAGTTGTAAAGATTGTATCCTAGTTTACTACATTTCTTTTGATCTTGGTAACAGTTATTTTGTCTATGTAAAAGCTTTTGGGGTTTTTTTTGTTTTTGTTTTCTTTTAGATTTTTCAAGTCAATCGGGTTAAGTGGCTTGCCCAAGGCCACATGGCTAGGTAATTATTAAGTGTCTGAGGCCAGATTTGAACTCAGGTACTCCTGACTCCAAGGCCGGTGCTCTATCCACTGTGCCACCTAGCCGTCCTATGTAAACGCTTTTTAATTTGATGAAATCAAAATTACCTATTTTGTTTTTAGTGATGTTCTCCATCTCTTCCTTAGTTATAAACTGATTCCCTTTCACTAGATCTGACAGGTTAACTACTCCTTGATCATCTAGTTTGCTTACAATATTGTTTTTTTATGTCTAAATCCTGTATCCATTTGGAACTTCTCTTAGTACAGGGTGTGAGGTGTTGGTCTAATCTAAGTTTCTTCCATACTAACTTCCAATTTTCCTAGCAGTTTATATTGAAGAGAGACTTTTTATACCAATAGCTGGAATCTTTGGGTCTGTCAAACAGTAGATTATTATAATAATTTCCTGCTATTGGACCTAGTCTATTCCACTGATCCACCACTCTATTTCTTAGCCAATATCAGACAGTTTTGATGACTGATGCTTTATAATATAATTTTACATTAAGTAGGGCTAAGTCACCTATTTTGAACTTTTTTCATTGAATAACTGGAAATTCTTGTCTTTTTATTTCTCCATATGATTTTACTTACAACTTTTTCAAACTCATTAAAATAATCTTTTCAAATTTTGATTGGTGGGACACTAAATTGGAAGTTTAGTTTTTGTATAACTTTCATTTTTATTATATTAACTTGTCCTATCCATGAGCAGTTGTTGTTTGTCAGTTATTAAAATCAGTTTTAATTTGTGTGAGAAGTGTTTTAAAGTTGGTTTCAAAAAAGTTTCTAAGTCTGCCTTGGCAAATAGACACCCAGATATTTTATACTGTATGAGTTTACTTTGAATGAGATTTCTCTTTCTAGCTCTTCCACTGCATCTTGCTAGTCATATATAGAAAAGGTGAGGATTTATGAGGGTTTATTTTATAACCTGCAACTTTGCTAAAATTGGTAATTGTTTCCAGTAGCTTTTTGGATGATTTCTTGGAATTCTCTAGGTATATCATCATGCCATGTGCAAAGAGTGAGAGGTTTGTCTCTTCCCTCTGAAATCTAATTCCTTCAATTTCTTTTTCTTTTCGAATTGCTGAAGCTAACATTTCTAATACAATATTGAATAGTAGTGGTGATAATGGATATACTTGTTCCACCTGTGACCTTTTTTGGGAATGCCTCTAGCCTCTCTCCATTAAATATAATGCTTGTTGATGATTTCAGATAGATACTGCTTATTATTCTAAGGAACAATCCAATTATTCTGACACTCTCTACTGTTTTTAGACAGCATGAGTGCTGTATTCTCTCAAAAGCTTTTTCAGCATCCATTGATATAATTTCTCATAGGTTTCTTGTTGATATAATGAATTATACAAACAATTTTCCTAATATTAAACCAACCCTGCATTCCTGGGATAAATCCTTCTTGCTCAAAATGCATTTTCCTAGTCATAAATTAATTTACTAAAATTTTTTAAAAATATTTTTGCATCTATATTCATCTGGGAGATAGGTCTATAATTTTGGTTCTCTGTTTTAACTCTTCCTGACTTAGGTATCAGTACCCTATTGGTGTCATAGAAAGAGTTAGGCAGGGGCAGCTAGGTGGCATAGTGGATAAAGCACTGGCCTTGGAGTCAGGAGTACCTGGGTTCAAATCTGGCCTCAGACAGTTAATAATTATCTAGTTATGTGGCTTTGGGCAAGCCATTTAAGCCCATTTGACTTGCAAAAACCTAAAAACAAAGAAACAAACAAAAAGAGTAAGGCAGAGTTCTATCTTCACTATTTTTCCAAAGTGCTTAAATAGAATTGGAAAAAATTGTTCCTTAAGTGCTTGGTAAAATTCATTTGTGAATCCATCAGGTCCTGGATATTTTTTCTTAGGGAACTGAATGACAGCTTGTTGAATTTCTCTTTCCGAGATAGGGTTGTTTAGATATTTAATCTCCTCTTCATTTCACTTAGATTGTCAAATTTATTGGCATAGAGTTGGGCAAAAATAATTCCTAATTATTACTTTAATTTCCTCCTCATTTGTGTTGATTTCAGCTTTCTCATTTATGATACTAGCAATTTGGTCTTCTTCTTTTCTTTTTTTAATAAAACTGACCAGAGTTTTATCAATTTTATTGATTTCTTCATAAAACCACCCCTTGGTTTTATTTATTATTTCAATGTTTTTTTTCTTGCTTTTGCTTTTATTAATTTCTCCTTTAATTTTTAGAATTTCTAATTTGGTATTTAATTAAGAGTTTTCAATTTGTTCTTTCTCTAATTATTTTAGTTGCATATTTAGTTCATTGATGTCCACTTTCTCTAATTAATTCATATAAGCATTTAAAGATATAACATCTCCCCTGAGGGCTGCTTTGAGTGAATTCCATACATTTTGGTATGTTGTTTCATTATTGTCATTGTCTAGGATAAAGTAATTAATTTTTCTATAATTTGTGGTTTGATCCACTCATTCTTTAAAATGGAGTTATTCGGTTTTCAATTAGTTCTGGGTCTATATCTCCTGGGCCAAATATTACACATGATATTATTAGGTTTTTTATATCCTAGTACATGGTCAATTTTTGTATAAGTGCCATGAACTACAGAGAAAAAGGTATATTCCTTTCTATCCCCATTCAGTCTAACAATCCCTTTACTTCCTTACATTCTTTCTTGTCCATTTAAAGATTCGATTAATCTAAATCTGTAAACAGGATGTTGAGGTCTCCCACTAAAAAAAGTTTTCCTGTCTATGTTTTCCTGTAATTGTTTCAGTTTTTCCTTTAAGAATTTGAATGCTATCCCATTGGTTGCATATATATTCAGTACTGAAATAACATTATTGTCTATGATACCTCTTAGGTGGATAAAGTTTCCCTCCTTATCTCTTTTAATGCTATCTATTTTTTCCAGCTGCTGTACCTGTAATAAGGATTGCTACCCCTGCTTTTTACGCTTCAGCAGAAGCAAAATATATTTTGCTCCAACCTTTTACCTTTACTGTACATGTATCTCCCTGCTTCAACTGAGTTTTTTGTAAGCAGTATATTGTAGCATTCTGATTTTTAATCCTCTCTGCTATCTGCTTAGGCTTCAAGGGAGAGTTCGTTTCATTCATATTCAAAGTTATAATTACTATCTCCTTATTACTCTCCATGCTATCTTCCCTTGGTTTGTATTTTTCCCTTTTTTTGCTTTTATCTGTATTCACCAGTATTTTGTTTCTGAATAACCCCACTTCAGTGTGTTTGCCCTCCTATAGCCAACCCCTCCCCTTTCTTTCCCTTTTCCCTTTTTCCATTTTCCCTTCCTTTCCTTCTGTTAGTTCCCCTTTCCTCCACTTCCCCTTTCCCCCTCTTAATACTTGAAAGATATGAATTTTTTAAATTTAACTGTGTTTGTGTGTGTGTGTGTGTGTGTGTGTGTGTGTGTGTGTATGTGTATAAGTTAACGTTAAGTGAAGTCTGATGAGAGGAAGATGTAGTTGTTTGTCTTCTCCTCCCTAGTTCTCCTCTATTACCATAGGATTTTTATATCTCTCTTTTTTTAGGTTTTTGCAAGGCAAATGGGGCTAAGTGGCTTGCCCAAGGCCACACAACCAGGTAAATAAGTATCTGAGGGAGGATTTGAACTCATGTACTCCTGACTCCAGGGCTGGTGCTTTATCTCTTAATGTAATGAAATTCATCCCATTCAATCCTCTCCCTCCTCCTTGTCTCCTTCCTGTCCCCCTTTTTAAGGTGGAAGTGTTTTTAAATCATTCTGTCTGAGTCACAGAAAATTCTGAGTATTCACCACTTCTGGCTATGTATATTCTCTCTAATAGTGTAACTCTAACAGGGTTACAGTTCTTGGGAGTTATCAGAGTCTTTCTACCAAGTAGGGTTATACCCAGTTTCATCCCACTGGAAAGCAAACTCATGTATAAGTAATGTGTGTCCATCACTTCTGTTAGGTATATTCTCTTTCTTGGATTTACAGTTCTCAAGAGTTATGAGAATATTTTTCCCCATGTTGGGATATAGCTAGTTTCATTTTTATTGGATTGCAGTTTGTTTCTTTACCCCCCTTTTTTAAAACTTTTCATGTCTCTTTTTTAATTTTTTTTTATTTTTGCAAGGAAAATGAGTTTTAGTGGCTTGCCCAAGGCCAATCAGCTAGGTAATTATTAAGTGTCTTAGGCCAGAATTGAACTCTAGTACTCCTGACTCTAGGGCCAGTGCTCTATCTACTGTGCCACCTAGCTACCCATCATGTGTCTCTTGAACCTCCTGTTTGATGTCCAGATTTTCTATGTAGCTCGGGTATTTTCATCAGAAATGTTTGGAATCCCTCCATTTTGTTAAATGTTCATGTTTTCCTCTGAAAAAGAAGTCTCTGTTTTGGTAAATAGTGGGTATTTGGTTGCATTCCAACTCACTTACTCTTTGGAATATCTCCTTCTATTTCCTTCAATCCCTTAATGTTGATGCAACCAGGTACAGCATAATCCTTACTGTGGTTCCTTGGTATTTAAATTGTTTCTTTCTGGCTGTTTGCAGGATTTTCTCTTTTATCTGATAATGCTGGAATTTGGTCACAACATTCCTTGGTGCTTTTATTTTAAGATCTCCTTCTGGAGGGAATCGATGTATTCTTTAAATAATTATTTTGCCCTCTGGTTCCATGATATCAGGGTAATTTTCCATCACTAAATCCTGTAATATTAAGTCCATGTCTTTTTTTTTCTCTTCTATGTTTTCAGGAAGACCAATAATTCTTAGGTTGTCTCTTCTAGATCTATTCTTGAGGTCAGTGGTTTTGCTGATGAGGTATTTTACATTTTCTTCTATTATTTTAGTTTTGTTTAACAGGTTCCTACTGTCTTATAAGTCATTAGTTTCTGTAGACTCCATTATTTCTTTTAGAGAAGAGTTTTCTTCATTTACCTTTTGCAACTCCTTTTCCAATTGGTCAATTCTATTTTTAAAAGAGCTTTCCATTTGAACAATTGATATTTTGAAAGAATTATTTTCTTTTTGCATTTACCCCAATGATCATCTGAGAGAATTAGTCTCATTTTGCTATTTGTCCAATTGTATTTTCCAATTATTTGCTTTCTTGTTGCAAGGTGTTACTCTTCTTTTGGGTTTCTTTTCCCAAATTTTCCAATTGATTTTTAAACTCCTTCCTTATTTCTTCAAGGAAGTCTTTCTGTTCTGCAGACTAGATCATATTTTCCTCAGAGTTTGTAGGTCTCTCTGAGTTAGGGTCTTTTTCTTCTAAGAATTTTTCTAGGGACCCTCCTTTCTTCTAGACTGTCCTCATTTTGTTAAGGCCTTGAGTTGGGGAGGTGATAATTCACAGAGGTTTGGTGTTTGAATCCATAGAGACTTTACTCACTGGATAGCTGTCCAGTAGGGGTGCTAGAGGATTTGCTCACTGAGTATAATTTCTCCAGTTGGCCAGTCTGGGGTGCTGGTTATTTTCTCTGGAGTGTCTGTGGCCTTGAGTGAGGCACTCTCCCTTGACCTGAAGGGAATGATTAAAGCTGTTGAATATTTTTTACTTTAGTCAAAGTTGGGCTATACCCTGGAGTGAGGTCATCACTCTCCTTATTGCCAGCTCAGCTGGTTCTGCTGCTGGGCCTTAACCTGGGGCAGAAGATCTATAATTATGTTTGTTCTGGTAAGAGGCTTCAGACGAAATGGAGGCATGGACTTAGAATTCCTCTGTTTCAGAAGAACCCAGGAATGATGTCTGCAGCTCCCCTGCACCAGAACTCTCCACCCCCACCAGCTTTGTTGGCAAGCTCCCTAGGGTTTGTACCAAGACCAATGCCTCTACTCCCTACTTGACCCAAGCCCCAGTGGTTGACCAGGCTCCAACCCCATGGCTAATCATGCAGGTCCTATTCTTGGGCCCTCAGACTCCAGTGCTCCAGGCCTGGCACTAATCAGGCTGATCTAGGAATGATCCAGGCTCCCAGGCTCTCTCTGGTTCACTGCTCCCTGCAGAGTCTGCCCTTTATTCCTGAACTCACCCACAACTGTGGAAGACAAATCCTGGGGGATATTTCTTTCTCTTGGCTTTTCTTTCTGGGTTTTGTTGATAGAATTTTTGCTAAGAGATTTGTTTCATATCATATATGTGGAAAGATCAGGAAATGTTTGAACTGTGCCTATCTTCTCTCTGCCATCTTGGCCAAATATCCCCTATTACTAGCATTTCTTACAAAAGACTCATTCAAACTGAAAAAAAAGCCATTCCCCAATTGACAAATGGTCAAAGGATATTCAAAGGCAACTTACAGATGAGTAGATCAAAGCAATCCATAGTTGTATCAAAAATGCTCTAAATCATTATGTATTAGAGAAATGCAAATTAAAGCATCTCCGAGGTACCATCCCATACCTATCAAATTGGCCTATCTGACCAGAAAGGGCACTGTTCAATTTTGGAAGGGATGTGGGAAATCTGGGACATTAATACATTGTTGGTGGAGCTGTGAACTCATCCAACTTTTCTGGAGAGGAGTCTGGAACTACTCCCAAAGGCCTATGAAAATGTGCATACCCTTTGATCCAGCAATACCACTACTGGATCTATACCTGAAGAGATGATGAAAAGAGGTAAAAACATTACTTGTACAAAAATATTCATAGCAGCCCTGTTTGTGGTGGCAAAGAATTGGAAATCAAATAAATGTCCTTCAGTTGGGGAATGGCTTAACAAACTGTGGTATATGTATGTCATGGAACACTATTGTTCTATTAGAAACCAGGAGGGATGGGAATTCAGGGAAGACTGGAGGGATTTGCATGAACTGATGTTGAGTGAGATGAGCAGACCCAGAAAACCTCTACGCTCTAACAACAACACGGGGTTGATGATTAAACTTGGTGGACTTGCTCATTCCATCAGTGCAACAATCAGGGACAATTTGGGATCGTCTGTGTTGGAGAATACCATCCCTATCCAGAGAAAAAATTGTGGAGTTTCAATAAAGGCAGAGGAGTATTACCTTTAATTTAGGCGAAAAAACTGATATCTTATTGTCTGATCTTGCTATCTCTTATACTTTATGTTTCTTTCTTAAGGATAGTATTTCTCTCTCATCACATTCAATTTGGATCAATGTATACCATGGAAATAATGCAAAGACTGACAAATTGCCTTCTGTGAGGGTGGGGTTAGGGGTAGGGATGTAAGATTAGGGAAAAAATGTAAAAGTCAAAATAAATTAAATCTTAAAAAACGAAGTAGCAAAATTATGTAGTAGATAAAACACTTTTCTTTTTTAAAAAATAATGGAAGGTAATAGACTTAGATCTTTAATTAAACTCTAAAGTTCTTTCTCTAGATACAGATAGTATTCATTGTTGCAGGTATTCTAAAATTGCCCCTAAAATTGATGGAATGACCAAGTCCATTAAGGCTAATCATTACCTCCATTTTGCTGTTAGGGTGTACAATGTTCTTCTGGTTCTGCTCATCTCACCCACTATCAGTTCAGGCAAGTCTTTCCAGATTTTTCTGAAATCCCATCCCTGTTGGTTTCTAATAGAACAAAAGTGTTCCATAACATACATATAACAAATTTGTTCAGCCATTCCCCAATTCATGGACATTCAATTGATTTCCAATTCTTTGCTCCCACACACAGGGCTGCTAGCAGTGCTTTTGTATTAGTGGTGTTTTTACCCTTTTTTTCATGTTCTCTTCAGGGTATCAACCCAGTAGTGGTATTGCTGGATCGAAGGGTATACACATTTTTATTGCCTTTTGGGTCTTTTTCCAGATTGCTCTCCAGAAAGGGTGGATGAGTTCATAGCTCCACCAACAATGTATTAATATCCCAGATTTCCCACATCCTTCCAAAATTGAACAGTGTCATTTCTGGTCAGATAAGCCAGTTTGATAGAGCTGCTTTTATTGCATTTATCTAATTAGTAATGATTTAGAGCAATTTTTCATATGAGTATGTATTGCTTTGATCTCCTCATCTGTAAATTTCCTTTTATATCCTTTGACCATTGGTCAATTGGGTAATAGCTTCTGCTTTTATAAATTTGATTCAGTTATCCAAATATTTTAGAAATGAGTCCTTTGCCACAAATATTAATAGTAAATATTGTTTCCCAATTTACCATATTTCATTTGATCTTGGTTACAGTGGTTTTGTTTGTGCAAAAGCTTTTAAATTTAATGTAATCAAAGTTATATAATTTCTTTTTAATGGTGTTCTCTATCTTTTCCTTCATCATATACTGCTTCCTTTTCCATAAAACTGATAAGTAAAGTATACCTTGATCTTCTAATTTGCTCATGTTTTTTATGTCTAAATCCTGTATCTGTTTTGATCTTATCTTGATATAGCCTGTGAGATGTTGCTCTAAGTCAAGTTTCTGCCATAGTAGCTTCTAATTTTCTAAATAATTTTAATGGAAGACAGAGTTCTTATCCCAGAATATGGATTCATTGACTTAAACAAACAAGAGATTACTATAATAGTTTTCTGCTGTCTCTTTCGCACCTAATCTATTCCACCAATCTACCACTGTTTCTTAGTCAATACCAAATAGTTTTGATTACTGATGATTTCTAATATAATTTTAGATCTTGTAAATCTAAGCCACATTCTTTTTGCACTTTTCTTAAAATTAAATCCCTGGATATTCTTGAAATTTTTTTCTGCATGTGAATTTAGTTACAATTTTTCTTAGCTCATTAAAGTAATTTTTGGAAGTTTGATTGGTAAGTCACTAAATAAATAGTTTATTTTTTGTACAATTGTCATTTTTAGTATATTAGCTCAACCTCCTCATGAGCAGTTGATATTTGCCCATTTATTTACATGTGATGGTATTTGTGTGAAAAGTGTTTTATAATTTTCATAGAGCTTCTGTATCAGTTTTGCAAGTTAGACTCCTATATATTTTATATTGTCTGAAGTTAATTTAAATGGGATTTCTCTTTCTAGATCTTTCTGTTGAATATTTATGAGGATTTATGAGGGTTCATTTTATATCCTGTGACTTTGCTAAAGTTCTTAATTGTTTCTATTAGTTTTTTACATAATTTTTTAGCATTCTCTAGGTATACCATCATGTCATCTGCAAAGAGTTTCTTCCTTCCCAATTCTCATTCTTTCCATTTCTTTTTCTTCTCTTATTGCTGAAGCTAGTAATTCTATAAATAATGTTTTTTATACATTAATAAAATATTCTTGTTTAAGAGTAAACAGAATACCCCCTCCCCCCACAAAATATACACTCGCTTGAGCAATAAAGTAAAGGGGAGAGAAAAAAATTAAAATTAAAATAAAAAAATAATAGTAATAATTGTAGGTATGGCCAGGTGGCACAATGGATGGAGCCCCAGCCCTGGAGCCAGGAGTACCCAAGCCCATATCCAGCCCCATACACCCAACAATCACCCAGCTGTGTGTCATGCAAGCCACCCCAACCCCAATGCCCTGCAAAAACCAAAAAAAGAAAAAAAAACCCAAAATAAAATGAAATAGTAATAATAGTAGGGGTGGCTGGGTGGTGGACAGAGCATTGACCCTTGAGCCAGGAGCACCCTGACTTCATTTTCATGTTTTTCCTGCATCTCTCTCCTTTCTTTTCCCAGTTTTTCTTCCAACTCCCTCATTTGATTTTCAAAGTCTTTTTTGAGCTCTGTCATAGCCTGAGCACAATTTCTGTTTTTCTTGGAGTCTTTAAATGGAGGAGCTTGTGCTTCCTCATCTTCAGACTGAGTATTTTGATCCTTCTTGGGCTCATATGCACAATATTTCTCAATGGTCTTCCTCTTCTTTCTCTGTTTGCTCATTTTCCCAGGCTGAGCCTGGTTTTGGGGTGCTTCTTGAGCTTTGGGGACACTTCCACAAGGGTCTCAGTGTGTCTGAGGCTCTGTCCTCCCTCCTGGTCTGTGAATGACCATATGTGCCCCCCTCTGACACGGGGCTGAGGTGGAGGGGGCCCCTGCTGTTCTATGGGGGGCCCTAGACTGCAATCAGGATCTGAATGTGGTCAGAGCCCCAGAGTCCTGTTCCAGGGACAGAGGACAGAGCTCTGCAATCTCTCTCTCTCTCTCTTCACTCCCCAGCATAGGTTCAATGGGCTCATGCCCTGGGGGCTCCTGCTTACCAGCTCTGATGGCTCTGACTGCTTCTGTTCCTGCATCTGGGCTGTGGAAAGACCAAGTAGCTAGCTGTGTGCCTTGAGCACTGGGCTCCACATGCTCACTGTGGCAGAGGTCCCCAGTTCTTCCCCCCACTTTGTGCCCGGTGCTCCCCATGGGTGTAGCTCAGGAGACTTCTGCGCTGCTGTGACCTGCAGCTCCCAGTGCCCTGGGACTGCCTCTGGGAGGCTGAAGTTCTTTTGCTCTGGTGGGCTGCCCCTCTGCATGGCCACCCCTCCAACCCCGGGGGGAGAAGAGCCATTCTGCTCTTTTCCAGGTTACTTTGAATAGGAGAACTGCCTCACTGGTCCCTCTGTGTGTTCTGTCTCTTAAAAGTTTAGTTTGAGTCCTTAGTTTGGAAGTTTTATGAAAGAGATTCTAAGAGATGTGGGTCTTTTGTCACCATCTTGGCTCCGCCCCCCTTCTATCTGAAGCTAGTAATTCTAACACAATAATGAATAGTGTGGTGATAAGGGGCGTCCTTCTTTCACCCCTGATCTTGTTGGGAATGCTTCTATCATGTCCCCATTGCATATAATGTTTATTGATGATTTCAGATGGATACTATTTATCATTCTAAGGAACAATCCATTTATTCCTACAGTCTCTAGTGTTTTTAGTTGGAATGATTGTTGTATTTTGTAAAAGGCTTTTTCAGCATCAATTGAAATAATAATTTGATTTGTTAGGTTTGTTATTGAAATAGCTAATTAAACTAACAGTTTTCCTAATATTGAATTACCCCTGCATTCCTGGGAAAATTATGCTGGTCATAGTGTATTATCCAAGTAATAACTTGCCATAATCCTTTTGAAAAAGTTTTGTTTAACATTTTTCCATCTATATTAATTAGGTAAATTGGTCTATAATTTAGTTTCTCTGTTTTGGCTCTTCCTGGTTTAGGTATCAGTACCATAATGGTGTCATAGAAGCAGACAGGCAGAGTTCTGTCTTCACCCATTTTTCCAAAGAGTGTATATAGAATTGGAAACAATCATTTCTTAACAGCTTGATAGAATTCACTTGTAAATTCATCTGCCCTGGAGATTTCTTCTTAGGGAACTCAGCCATAGCTTGTTGAATTTCTCTGAGATAGGTTTATTTAGGTCTTTAATTTCCTCTTCATGTAACCTGGGCAGCTTATATTTTTGTAAATATTCATCCATTTCACTTAGATTATAAAATTTAATGGCATAGAGTTAGAAAAATGATTCTGAATTTTTATTTTAATTTCATCACTGGTAATGAGTTCACCTTTTTCATTTATGATGCTAGTAATTTTGTTCTCTTCTTTTATTAAAATCAAATTAAACAAGGATTCATCAATTTTATTGGTATTTTACCTAAACCAAACTCTTGGTTTTATTTATTATTTCAATAGTTTTCTTGCTTTTGACTTTATTAGTTCCTAACTTAATTTTTAGATTTTCTATTTTGGTATTTAATTGGGCATTTTAAATTTGTTTTTCTCTAATTTTTTAGTTGTATAATAAGTTCATTGATTTACTCTTTCTCTATATTATTCATATAAGCAGTTAAAGATAACATATATTACCTTAGAACTGCCTTGGCTGTATAACATAAGTTTTAGTATGGTCTCATTATTGTCATTTTTCTAAGATGAAATAATCCTCTCTGTAATTTGTTGTTTGATCTACTCATTCTTATCAATGAGGTTATTAGTATTCAATTAGTTTTAGGTCTTTTTCACCATGACCAATAGTACACTTGAATTTTATTACATTATGATCTGAAGAGGAAGTGTTCATTATTTCTGTCTTTCTGCATTTGATTAGAAGCTTTTTATTCCCTAGTACATAGTCAATCTTTGTGTAAGTGCAATATACTGAAGAAAAAATATATTTCTTGCTAACTCATTCAGTTTACTCCAATGGTCAATCATGTCTAGGTTTTCTAACATTCTATTTATTTCCCTAACTTCCTTCTTGCTTATTTTGTGCTTAGATTTATTTAAATTGGAGAGATGGAGGTTGAGATCTACCACCAGTAAAGTTTTGTTGTCTATGTCTTCCTGAAACTCATTCAGCTTCTCCTCTAAGAATTATGACTTGTGTATATATTTAGAATTGAAATTGCTTCATTTTCTATGATATATTTTAAGAGGGTATAATTTCCTTCCTTATCTCTTTTAATGAGATTTATTTTAGCAGCTGCTTTGTCTAAGAAAAGGATTGCTCCCCCTGCCTTTTTCAATTTGGTTGAAGCAAAATAAATTCTACTCCAACTTTTTACCTTTACACTATATGTATCTTGCTGCTTCAACTGAGTTTCTTGAAAGCAGCATATTGTAGGATTCTGATTTTTAATCCACTCTGCCATTCAAATATGTTATGGGACTGTTCACCCCATTCACATTAAAAGTTCTAATTTCTAACTCTTTACTGTGCTCCATGCTATCTTCCCTCTGTTTATATTTTCCCTTTTTTTCACTTTATCCATAAAACCCAGTATTTTACTTCTGAATATCACCACCTTCAGTGTATTTGCCCTTTATATCCACCCCTCCCTTATCTTTCACCTTTGCCTTTCCCCCTTCTTCCTTTCCTTGCTTCTGTTAGTTCCTCTTCTCCTCCCCCTTTTTAATATTTGAAATGTGAGATAAGTTTCTTAACTTAACTGAGTGCATGTATAGTAATCCTACTTTGAGCCAATTCTGATGAGAGTAAGATTTAAGTGTTTCTCATTTTCTCCCTTCTTCCCCTATATTGCAATAGGTCCTTTGTGCCTCTTCATGCAATGTGGTTTACCCCAATCAATCTCCTCCATCCTACCATCTCTTTACTGATCCCCCCTTTATAAGGAGATATTGCTTTTAAATCATTCTTTCAGAGTCATAGACAAGTTGTGTGTCCATTAATTCTAGCTAAGTATATTCTCTCTAATAGAGTTACAGTTTTCAAGAATTATGAGAAACTTTCTCCCAGGTGGGGATAGAATCAGTTTCATCTTATTGGATAGCAATTTTTCCCCCTTTTTACCTTTTCATATGTCTTCTGTTTGAATTCCAAGTTTTCTATTTAGCTCTTTTCATTTTGTCAGGAAAAGTTGAAAGTCTCCTATTTCATTAAATGTCCATCATTTCACCCTGGAAAAGAAGCCTTGGGTTCACTGGAGAGTGAATTATTAACTGCATTCCAAATTCCCTGGCTTTCTGGAATATCATTTTCTAGGCTCTTCCATCACTTAATGTTTATGCAGCCAGGTCCTGTGTAATCCTTATTGTGGCTCCTTGGTATCTAAATTGTTTCTTTCTGGGTGTTTGCAGCATTTTCTCATTTCTCTGATAGTTCTGGAATTTGACCACAATATTCCTTGGTGCTTTCTTTTTGAGATCCTTTTCAGGAGGAAATCAATGTATTCTTTCAATAACTATTTTGCCCTGTGGTTCCAGGATATCAGGACAATTTTCTTTCAATAGATCCTGAAATCTTGACCCCATGCTTTTTTTTTAATACTCAATGTGATCAGGAAGTCCAATGAGTCTTAAATTGCCTCTTCTAAATCTATTCTATAGGTCAGCGGTTTTGCTGGTTAGATAGTTTACATTTTCTTTTTTTGGATTTAACAGATTCTTGTTGTATCATGAAGTCATTAGTTTCCACATGTTAAATTCTGTTTTTAGAGAAGAATTTTTTCATTTAACTTTTGCAATTCCTGTTCTAATTAATTATTTCTCTTTTAGAAAGAGTTTTCAATTTGCCCAAACATGGTTTTGAGAGAATTTTCTCTTTGCACTTGTCCAATTGTATTTTCCAATGATTTGTTTTCTTGTTACTAGGTGTTAATTTTGTTTTGCAAAGTTTTAATTATCTCTTGCTTTTCTTTTCCCAATTTTTCCAATTGATTTTTAAACTCCTTCCTGCTCTCTGCAAAGAAGCTTTTTTGGCCTAGAGATCCATTCATAGTCTCTTCAGAATTTCTAGCTCTCTCTCTCTTAGCTAGGGTCTTTGAAGTATCTTTCAATGGATACCCTGTCCACAGACCTTTCTTCATTTTCCTAGGATCTTGTGTTGTGTTTGTGTGTGTGTGTGTGTGTGTGTGTGTGTGTGTGTGTGTGTGTGTGTGTAGGGGCTAGTTCACAGACCTCTGCTGCTGAAATCCCTAGAGGCTTGGCTCACTGTGCATAGTAACTCCAAGTAGACCAGCCAGTAGGAGGTTCTAGGGGATTTCTCTGGATTGTCTGTGAACTTGATTTGTAGCCAACTCCCTAGGCCTGGAGGCCTGGGGCAGCAGCAGGATATGAATTAGCCCTGAATAATGTAAGCTAGTTCCTCAGTATATGTAGTTAATCTCCTTATTATTCACTCAGTACTGAGAGAGATATGTTGCCCACTCCTGAGCATGTGGGGTTGGGGGGGGGGGTTGTTACTCTATTTGTTCTGGGAAGAGTCCCTTTCTCCCACAGGGATCGGGGGAGGGGATTCCACTGGAAACACAGTTATTCCTCCATAGATATTCTCAACTTGGAGACAGGTCTCTTCCTGCCACCCCTATGCTGGCTCTTTGTTCTCTGGCCCCAGCTCACCCATGTTCCCATGTTTCCAAGATGTTCTTCTTCTTTATTCTTCTTTAGAATTTGTGTTTTTGTATTCTCTTAAGATAATTGATTCATATTATTTCTGAGGGAAAGTCAGGAGGCCTGAGGACAGTGCCTAGCTTCTCTCCACCATCTTGCCAGGAAGTATAGTCAATTTCTCGGTTCATATTATTTACCATATATGAATTGGAAAATGATATGAATTTTATGAGTTTGTTGCAGTTCTCTAAATATTTTAGAAATTAGAAATTTTTTTTAAAGTTTTTGCAAGGCAAATGGGGTTAAGTGGCTTGCCCAGGGACAGAAGGCTAGGCAATTATTAAGTGTCTGAGGCCAGATTTGAATTCAGGTACACCTGACTCCAGGGCCAGTGCTCTATGTGCTGCACCACCTAGTTGCCCCTAGAAATTAGAATTTTATGAGAACCACTAGCTTTGAAAACTGTTTCCTAGCTCTCAATATTCCCTTTAATACTGGTGGTATTGTTTTTATTTATGCAATTATTAAATTTAATATAGTAAAAATTATCCATTTTGCATTTTATAATGTTCTCTTTTGGGGGTCATAAACTTTTTTCCTTTCCAGAAATCTGACAGATAAGACTATTCTTTCTTCTCCTTTTTGGCTTATGGTATTATCCTTTTATGTCTAAATCCCATGCCCTATTTAGACCTTATCTGTGTCCTATTTAGACTTGTACCATATTTAGACCTAAATATTGTGAGATATGGGTCTATGCCTAATTTCTACATTCTATTTTCCAGTTCTTCCAGAAATTTTTGTCAGTGAGTTCTTATCACAGAAGTTAGAGTCTCTGTGACAGTAGATTATCCTAGTCATGTACTACTATATATTTCATAGCTAATTTTTCCACTGAGTCACCAGTAGCAGACAGTTTTGTTGACTGACATTATAATATTCTTTTAGCTCTGTTATGACTAAACCAACTCTCTTTACATTTTTTTCCATTACTTTCCTTAATATCCTTGACCTTTTGTTCTTCCAGATGAATTTCTTAACTATTTTAGCCAGTCCTAATTTTTTGGTAGTCTTATTGGTGTGATACTGAATAAATAATTTAATTTAGATAGAATTGTAATTTTTAATTATATTAACTCAGCCTAACCAGGAACAATTGAAATTTTTCCAAATGTTTGCATAAAACTTTGAAAAGTATTTTTCAGTTGTGTTTGTATAATTTCTAGGGTTTATCTTGGCATGTAGATTCCCAGGTCTATCCAATCAAAGGAGAATGGAATTCCTCTTTTTATCTCTTGTTGTGGAACTATGTTGGTAATATATAGAAATGTTAATGTTTTATGTGAGTATACTTTATATCCTTTAACTTTGTTAAAGTTGTTAATCATCATTTCAAGTAGTTTTTCAATTGATTTTCTAGGATTCTCTAATATACTATCATATCATCCGCAAAGATTGAAAGTTTTGTTTCCTCAATGCTGTCTCTAATTTCTTCAAATTCTTTTTTCTTGTTTTATTGATGAAACTTGTATTTCTAATACTATTATTCAATAACAGTGATAATAATAGGCATCATAGTATCACTCCTGATCTTACTGGGAATGTTTCTAGCTTAACCCCATTTTATATACAGTTTGTTGATGGTTTTAGATAGATACTGGCTTTAGTTTTCAGGAAAAATCCATTTATTCCTATGTTCTCTTATGTTTTTTACTAGAAATATATGCTGTATTTTATTAAAAGCTTTTCCATCATCTCTTGAAATAATCATGGGATTTCTGTTAATTTTGTTATTGCTATGGTCAATTAGGATAATTGTTTTCATAATATTGAACCAATCCTGCTTTCCTGGTATAAATCCTACCTGATCATAGAGAATTATTCTAGTGATAATTTCTGTAATTGCTTTGTTAATATTTAATTTAAAATTTTTGCATTAATAATTAGGAAAATTGGTTTATAATTTTCTTTCTCTGTTTTGGCTCTTTCTAGTTTAAGTAACAGCATCATAGTGATTTTATAAAAGGAACTTGGAAAAAGTATTTCAACATTCTTGTAAATAGTTTATATAGAATTGTAATTAATTGTTCTGTAAATGTTTGGTAGAATTCACTTTTAAATCTGTCTGGTCCTGGAGATATTTTCTTATAGAATTCATTAATGATTTGTTCAATTTTTTCCTGAAGTGGGGTTATTTAAGTTTTTTTTTTAATTTCCTTTTTTATTAATCTGGGAAATTTAGCTTTTTTTGTAATTTCACTTATTTTTTCAAATATATTGGCATACAGTTGGGCAAAATAGCTCTGAATTGTTACTTTGATTTCTTTCTCATTGGTAGTATAGTACCGCTTTTATTTTTGACATTAGGTAATTTGGTTTTCTTACTACTTTATAAAATCAAATTAACAAAAACGTTTTTATATTTCTATCTTAGTTTTAATTTTTAGTTCAATAATTGTCTTACCTTTTCAATTTTATTAATCTCTCCTTTGATTTTCAGAATTTCTAATCTGGTATTTAATTGTTTTTTTATTTGTTCTTTGATCTAGTTTTTTACTTGCAGGCCCAATTCATTGATCTTTTCTTTCTCTTTAATTCACAATAAGTATTTACAGATATAAAATTTCTCCTAAGAACAGCTTGGGCTACATACCATAAATTTTTTTATGTTATCTCATAATTGTCATTGTCTTAGATGAAATTATTTATTATTTCTTTGATTTGTTATTTGATCGACTCATTCTTTAAGTTTTGCTTTATCTTTCCATGGTCCTTTCCATTACCTGAAAATGATGAATTTAATATTTCTGTCTTTTTCCATTTGATTGTGAGTAGTTGATTCTGAGTTATAATCCAAGCTTTTTTGCCCTTTAGAAAATCATATTCTAAGACTTCAATCCTTTATAAGTGATGCTGTTATGTCCCGTGTAATTCTGACTATGGTTCCTGGATATTTGATTTGTTGCTTCCTATCTGACTGTAGGGTTTTCTCCTTGATCTAATAATTTTGAAAGTTGGCTATGGTATTCCTTAGAGATTTTATATTGGGATCTCTTTCATGATGTGATTGGTAAATTCTTTCAGTGACAATTTTTTCCCACTGATTCTAGGATATCAGGTTGTTTTCCTTAATGATTTCTTGAAATGTAATGTCCAGGCTCCTTTATTGATCAGGGCTTTCAGGTAGTCTGATAATTCTTAACTTATTTTTACTGGATCTATTTTCCAGGTCAGTTGATTTTCCAATGAATGGTTTTACATTTTTCTATTTTTCCCTTTTCTTTTAATCTTTCTTGATTTATTCTTGATGTTTCATAAAACTTTTGGTTGTCCAATTTTAGTTCTCAATGAATTATTTTCTTTAGTTAGCTTTTGGGTTTCCCATTTTCATTTGACCCATTTTATTTTTACAGGAGTCATTTCCTTTTTCAATTTACTCAAGTATATTTTTTAAATAATTTGTTTTTTTGAATTTTACCATTTCTTCCATTCTATCTTCCAAAAACTTGTTTTCCTTTCCTCATTTGACAATTGTATTTTAAAGGAATTGTTTCCTTCAGTCATGTTTTGAGCTTCATTTTCCAAGCTATTGGATTTATTTTACAATTTATTCTCCAATTTTTGTACTTGATTTTTAAAATCATTTATGAGCTCTTCCAAGAAGAGCTTTAAACAAATCCAGATTCGTCTCTGGGGCTTCATATATATTACTTTTTTCTCTCATCCTCTTCTGAAATCTTCCTTATCTTCAAAGTAGCTTTCTATAGTAATTGCTTTTCTTTGACTTTTCTTACTAATTTTGAACTTGGTTCCAGGACCACAGAGGATGTTCCTTGTGTGGGAGGTGGGTCCTGCTCACAGACTTTCTGGGGTTCAATTCTAGTGTCTTGCTTTATCTGGCCTATTCACACCAGCAATACAGTTATACTTGGGCTCTCAGTTGTCCCTTGGCACTCATTTTGGAGCCCTCATGGCTGACCTTCTGAGTCATTGGCCTACTGATTCAAGATTCAAGAACTGAGTTGCTATATATCACTCTACACTGGGTTCTATTCCTTACCTTGAGTTCTGCTTCCTGTGCTGAGCAATGCTCCCTTGCCACCTGAGAGAAATAGACCTTTCCTAATCCCTTCCAAGGTTACTTAAGTTGGAATATGATTCATTATGTCTTTTTGTGGATTCTGCCCTGCAGAATCCATTTAGAGGCTTGATTAATATTGTTTCTAAAGGGAACTAGGGAGAGGTTAGGGAGGTTCCTGACATCTCTCTGATATTGTGGTTCTTCTAGTTATTGTTTTTTAACAGAAAATGTCATTGGCAAAGTCTCACTTCTCAAATAATATAGGAAATTGAAACAAATTTTAAAACATGAGCCTTATTTCAATTAATGAGCTCAAAGGATATAAACTGATAGTTTTTAGGAGAAGAAATCAAAGGTTTCTATTTTCCTTTGTAACAATGTTCCAAATTACTAATATTTAGAGACATGAAAATTAAAATACTTGGAGATACCACCTATAACCCTTCAGATTTACTAATAGGAAAGAAATAGGATATGGCAAATTCTGGAGAGGATATTGAAAAACAGATACATTGATGTTCTTTCCTTACAGCTTTGAATTTATCTAACCATTAACGATAATTATTTGAAGCTATGCTCAAAGTGTTATAAAACATTGTAGACTGTTAGTGGAATTGTGAACTATTCTAACAATTCGGGAGAACAAGTTAGAGCTATACTCAAAGGAGTATAAAACTGTGTACTTTTTGATCCATCAATACTCCTACTAGGTCCATATCCCAAACAGATCATAAAAAAGTAGAAGGTACCAACATGTATATAATATTTGTAGCTGTTCTTTTTGTGGTGTACAAAATTGGATATTGAGGGAATGACCATTAATTTGGGAATGGCTGAATAATTTCTGGTATGTGAATATAATGGAATACTATTGTTCTAAAAGATAAGAAGTGGGTATTCATTACTTTAAAAAACATGTTTTCTTATTAGAATAAGAACAAAAAGGGGAAGCACATGAGAAGGAAAAAACAGAAAACAAAACAAATTTTAAAAACTGAAAATAATAAGCTTTGGTATGCATTCAGACTTCATATTTCTTTCACTGAATATTCTTAGCAATTTTCATCACAAATCCTTTTTAAATTGTGTTTGATTATTGTACTGCTGAGATGAGCAAGTCCACCATAGTTAATTATCATGCAATGTTCCTTTTAATATGTGCAATGTTCTTCTGATTCTGCTCACTTTACTCAGCATCAGTTCATGCAAGTCTTTCAAGGAATTTCTGAAGTCTTTTGATTCTTGATTTCTTATAGTACAATAGTACTCCATCACATTCATGTACCACAATCTGTTCAGCTAGTTTCCAGTTGATGGACATCTTTTAAATTTTCAATTCATTGCCACTATAAAAATGTTGCTATGAATATTTTTTACATGTGGGGGCTTTTTAGCCTTTCTTGGCTAAAATCTCTTTGGGATGCAGACCTATAGTATTGTTGCTAGTTCAAATTGTATGCAGTTATATTGACTTTTGGGCATAGTTCTCTTATTCAGAAAGGTTGGACCAGTCCACAACATTGTGCTAGTGTCTCAGTTTTCCAATATCTCCTCCAATATTTTTTTGGCCATCTTGGAAGTGGTACTTTCCATATGTATTTATTCCTTCACTCTTCTTTAGTGCCAAGTCAAAATTTTCTTGAATTGTCTTGTTCTTTTGTCTGATTTTTAAGTCCAAATTCTGAAAATGTTGTTGCCATATATAAGAATAAGAACAGTTCCTTTTCTTCCCTTGTTCTTAATTTCAATCATATCAATACTTTACAAAGATCAATTACAAATCTGGGTCTTTTTAGAAATTATCATCATCATCATTATAATTTTTTAAAAAGTTATATCAATAGGTATAATAAAATAAAACTAGGAATATAAATAGAGCAAAGAGAAAAGAGAAATCAGATGGCAGACTCAAAATTTAGGTATTTGTGACTGTCTCTTTTTTTTCCCCTTTCCCCCCTTTCTTTTCTTTTCTTTTCTTTTCATTTCTCTTTTCCTTTTTTCTTCCATCTTCCTATTTTCATCCTTCCTTGCTTCCTTGCTTACCTAGTTCCTTCCTTCTTTTGTTCTTTATGTAACACATTTTCAAAATTAATGCTTTTAATTTCCTTTTAAAATCTAAAATTTTAATGATCACATAAACATACTAAATAGTGCAACTACAATATAAAGACATTTTAATGGAGGCATTAAAATATTATCCATTTTTTTAAAGAAAATGCTGCAAAACTGGAATGTGAGCAAATTAAAATGTTCACTGGGTAATGCCAATTTGAACTGATATGCTCCTCACTTTTATTAGCCCGCTGAGGCAAGCACTTGTACAGCATGGGAAGACTAGGTTTACCAAGAATGTTACTGCATATACACAGCAAAGCAGAAACCCCCAGTTCTCTCTGTAAAAAAATGTCTCTTGTGTTCCAATTGAAATCTATTTTAACTTAATATGCCTTAAGAGCTATTCATCACCACTAACTAAGCAGAGTAGAAGTTAGAGATATTTTTCTTTCAGTTAGAATTTGGTTGATTTTGAAGGAATACAGATCAGTTCTAATGTTAGTTGAATCTTCTGTGTTCTACATTTTGCCTACCAAAATAAGTTGGGCTCATAGAGAAGCTGTTTTACTGATGTGAATTATTTTTCTTGGCAATCTTAAAAACAATGGCTTACTTTTTTCTACACAGAGGTGATACTCCATGGAGGCCCTGAGACAATGTTTTCATTAAAGAGGCAAGCAATGGGAAAATATTAGTAGAATATATTATAAAGAAGGGAACACTTAAGATTTTCACTGAAGACCAGCTAGGTGACACAGTGAATAGATTACCAGTCCTGAAATCAAGAGGATCTGAGTTCAAATATGGTCTCAGACACTTAATGGTTATTTAGCTGTGTGACCTTGGGAAAGACACTTAACCCCATTGCCTTGCAAAAACAAAAACAACAAAAAGAGATTTCCCTGACAATTTAGTAAATATTTAAATATTTCTTAATTTATTAATATCATATCTAAGAGTGAAATTTGCCATAGGATTTTTTTTCCAAGTGCAGGATTTTGAATCAAATTAATTGAATTTGTAATTCAACTCTCATACTATATTTTGTGACCTTGGACAAGTCAAACAAATCATTGGGACTCTTTCTCTTCATCTATAAAATGAAGGACAGGACTAAATCAGCTAAATTCTGTTCATGTCACTTCCTTGCTCAAGAAACCTGAATCCCAAGTGCCTTTAAGTCTGTTTATCAAAGACCTATTTCAATCTAGGTCAAATATTTTTCTAGACTCATCTATCATGACTTTTTTCTCATATAGTCAAAGTTCTAGTCTAAATTGGCAACCTGCCTCTCCCTGGAAATGATGTCATCTCTCTTATATCCCTACATAGGTAATCAAATAAACCTAGAATACAGTCTACCTTCAAATTTACTTCTTGTGATCCCTAGATTCAATTAGGATATTAGCATTTTCATACTAGTACTTTCTGGATCCCTTACTGTTACAACTTCTTTAAAATTATATATACTTTGACTATATTGAATTATTTATCTAAATAAATGCATTGGCTATACCTTGCCCACTTAGTAGAATGAAAGGGACATGAGGGCTCGGATAATTTTAACTTTTATCTTTGAATTCCCAGGGCATAGGGTTGGTTAGTTCCTGTCCTTTTTTCTCAAAAAGGTTGAAAATGGAAAGAGTCAAGTTAAGCTGTGTTTGACTATTTCTGATCAGACCAATGCATGCTCTGAATGCTCAACCACAGTTGGGCACAAGTAGAATATGTGAACATTTGGAATGAATGCTCTAAATTTTTGCATGTCAAATTTCTTTTGAGCTACTACAATTCTGCTTTTCTCAGAGAGCATAGCACAATCTCAAATAAGGGTACAACATTATGGGTGGCCCTGTGCCAGTCTCTCCTATGTCAGGCAATGAATTACAAAATTTTTAAGAGAGACATTGAGATCCTTGTATTGCTTTTTTTCTGACCATCATGTGCTTGCCTTCTGTGAGTTCTCTGTAAGATAGTCTTATTTGGTGCATTTGGCAATAAAACAACATGGCCAACACATCAAAGTTGTGCTCTCTGTGATAGAGTCTGAATAATTGGCAGTTTTCCCAAGAAAGGAGCTCGTATCTGGTATCATCTCTTGCCAGTTGATCTTCAGCATCTTCCTAAGACAATTCAAATGGAAATAATACAGTTTTCTGGCATGGAGCTGGTGGACAGTTCAGATTCACAAGCATAGAACAATGAAGTCCAGCATTCTGTATCACACATTGCCTTTGTCACTCTCACATCCTGTCTGTCTCTTCTCCTTACCATCACATGCTATATTAAATAGCAATGTTTGCTGTTAGAATGCATCCTTAAAGTTTTATTGTATTTAAATAAATGGAAGACAGTATTGATTAGAAGGTCAAGAAATGCACAAGTCTTCAGTAATAAATGACCATTGCTGTGGCTGATTCAAACTCCATTCCTTCAAAAATCTCCCTGCCATGTCTGGTAGTCTGAGTCTACTCTAGTATTGAAGTCACCTAGAATTAGAACCTTGGCCTCTCTTGACACATTGATGATAAAGGTCTGAAGCTCTACATAAATTTTTTCTTTAACCTCATCTGGGGTTGTCATGATGGGAGCTAGGCACTGATGATAGTAGTATGGTGTTTTTCTTCAAGGGGTAATCATATTATCCTGATCCTGTTGTTCAGTCCTTTTGGTCATAAAACATGCTTGTTGATTAGATTAATTCTGATTGCAAAACCCACAGCAGCTTCGCAGTGCTCCCCTTCTTTAAGGCCACTGCAGGAAAAATGTATATCCAATTCCAACTTCAGTAAACTGGCATTTGTTTCCCAGATTTATTTCACTTAGGTCTGCTTTTTGGATATGATACCTGCTGAGTTCTGTTGCAACAAGAGTTTTGTCTTTCAGATCTATTGGGTTTTGTATTGCCTCTCAGTATTTACATAATCTATGCACTAATGATGAGTGGAAACATCCTTACATTTTTTTTGAAATTTTTTTTGTTTCAACTTCAAGGTGGGATCCCTGCCTTTTGTGGTAATTAGGTTAGGGTTGGGTAAGCAACAATCCTTAGGAGACATTTCTAACCAGCAGGTGAGCAGTGAGTTCTGCAAAAGGTTGTTCAGACTCCTGGGGGTTGCTGAATCCCACTGTTGCTTTCAGTAAGGGGATGACCTATACCATGGGCCTCCCATATGCAGGGTTATGTCTATAGCTTCCAGTATATCTGCATCTGCTTTTTATCACTCGCCTATCACCATATGAGTCTGAGATTGGTAAAATGGTAAAGTGGTACGGATGATGTTTTTATTAATTTATGCATAAATTGGATTTAAATGAAGTAGAGATGGGCAAAGTCATCAATGTCTGTCTGTCTGTCTGTCTGTCTGTCTGTCTCTCTCTCTCTCTCTCTCTCTCTCTCTCTCTCTCTCTCTCTCTCTCTTTCTCTATATATCTTCCAGAATCATCAAAGCCCAGCAAAAAGGTCAAGTTAAAACAACCACTGATGACCTGAGATGCAATAGATGATCTTTGCAACTTCAAAGTCTCACTAAGCTCTAAGCACTCTACAACTACCCTCATGGCCATTGGAAGAAATTGTTCTTATATAATCATTCCACGAGGGGAATATGCTTAGGGTAGATAACCACCCCCCAAATCAGTGACAGGGGTGAGACCTCCTTGATTACCCTAGTTTCGCCCATATGCCAAAATGTGTTTTTGGTATGTGACTACTATGCAGGCTACAGCTTTTGTAGCTACAGGTGAATATTAAATGAATCAGGTGGGCACAATATTGAAAGTAACCCTGAAAAGGGCCTGGAAGTCCTCACGCCAGAGATACTAATTTTTACAGATCATAAACTATATCCGAAACATAGTTCTAGAAATAAATGAGGAATTTAATAAATGATTGTTGAATTGGATCAAGTTTACATATCTCAAACTTGATTCCATATATAAACTCCTTCTCACAGGCAAATATTTCACAAGAGAACTATCATGGTCCAAGTCCAAGGACAATGCTAGAGTAAACCAAGTTTTTGTTTTCTCTTACTGTTCTTCTTTTATTATGGATTTCCTATCTCTCCTTTGTCAAGAAACCTCTCCTTTGACATCTTCTACTATAATTTGTTCCCTTGCTACTAGAGTTTCTCCCAATGATATACTATTTACAAATCCTACACAAAAATCTGGTCTTCCCTATGACAATAAATGATAGTGGCATGATATGTTACCCCTGCTAAATAACATTCTCATAATGACAACACTATGAGATAACGGAGCTTTGAAATATATATATATATATGTATATATATATACATATATATATATATATCAGTGAAATGAAGGCACTTTTTTGGTTAATATTATCTCAATTCAAATTCTGTTTCTGTCACTTAGTTGCTCTGTGATATAATCAAGCCACAAACTATCTGCATATCAGTTTCCTCATTTATAAAATATGGGACTAGAACTCACTCTCCTCTGCATTCTCTTCTGGTTCAAAAATTATGATCTTGAAATCTCCCATGGTTTCTTCCAGTCATGAATCTATTATCTTCTGACTTGAATTGTCATTTACCTATATACTTGTTCTCTTCAATAATTTCATAGAAGATAGGTTTATCAAATTTATAGTTGCAGAAATCTGTGAGAACTGTATAATATGATAGATTCAATTCTATTATCAAAGAGATCTATGAGTTCATGCAATGTTAATAAGTGAATCTTCTCCACTTTTGCTCATTCTGTATGAATTTAATCTATGTTCCCCTAAAAGTTTTCCAGTAAGAAGCCACATAACATACTGGATATCATATTTTGTTGCAACATTGAACATATACAATTGAAGTATTTTAGCTGTCCATTTGTTACTTGTGTACATACCAAATCTATCTTCTCTTACCATGATACAATTCTTTGATAATTACGATTAATTCTATTCTTCCTTGTAGTTGCTTATTTTTTATCATATATTACAACCTACTTATCCATATTATGTTCCTTTTTGTTGATCTCTGCATCATTCCTTGGAGATGTGATCCTTGAATTAAATAGGTTGATTCATTTGTTGTTCATCTATTGCTATTCTGTAACAGCACTGGCAAAAGATAGGCACATGTATCTATAGACTTCTTGGATTCTGTTAATTTTTTTTCCTAATTTCATAAAAGCAAACAAATATGCTCCCCTGTCAATTTTTTTTCAATTCTAGTCCTTGCTCATCTAATTTCTCTATTCCATATAGTACACGTTCTATATATTTGCAGATACATATTGAGATATGAACAAGAGTTATCCTTCATCTAGGTGGTATTTTCTGAGTGGATGAAGAGGTCAAATCTTTTAGTCTGTACAGTTCTCCTCCAGAAGGCTCTTCAATGTTCTGGTGCTTGATGAATTCAGCCCAATGTTATCCATATGCAAGAGCAACTTAAGACTCTAACATTCAGATAAAATGCTTCCTTGACCTGGACCACAGAATGGATATATGTTTTGATGTAAATATTATAACTCCTTGATTTTCATCTCTTATTTTTTGTTAGTGAGTTTCTGCACAGGGTTCTTTCTGTTGTTATAACCTGCAATATATCTTAGGGAAAGCAACTTATTTAAACAATGCCATTTTCTTCTTCTGAAACAAATGTATTTTTTGAGGGGGGAAAGTGAGAAATAAGAAATTTATACAACAGAATCATATATCCTCTACTTCTATTTCTTAATTGTGAAATAACAAAGTTGAAATCTTGTTGTATCTATTCAATATCTCCTTTATTAGACTTTAAGTGCTTTTGAAGGTACAGTGACATTTTTTCTTCTTAGTAAAGAACAATACCTTGATATAGTAAGTCTTAAAACAAAGTAGTAAATGTACATTGATAATAATAATAATAAATTGAAGTTCTGTCTTTGTTAGGAAAATCAGCCACCAAAATAATGACTGAAACTGAAATTTATAGGATTTAGTATAACAAAGACATAAGGGTTTTACTGTACACAATATGAATCAACAATTTAACATTGGTTAAACCTAATAATGAAATCCTTGTCAGAATTTATCAAAGAAAAGTATACAGATTGAGAGAAATACTAATCATCCCATTGTATTATGCACTCAGATCACTTGAGTGTTGATTTCAGTTTGGGGGTCTCATTTTAAGAAAGATGAGGCTTAACCAGAATATATATGAAAAAGAACATGCATATGAGAATCAAGAGATGGAGAAAAAGAACTTGATGGTAATAGACTACATTTCACTAGCACTAAATTTAATTAAAAATACTTTTATTCAGAACTTACAATTCCATATGTTGAGTGATTTGCTAATTGCTAGTGATACAAAGATGCTAAAGAACCTTATATCCAACTTGAGAATTATTAATTTTACCTAGAGGAATAAATATAACTGGAAAAGAAAGTAAACATGAATAATTGGGTATATTAGATAAAGCTTTGTTTAAGAGATGTTACCTGAAATGAACCTTGAAGAAAACAAGGTATTCCTGAAAGCAGAGGTGAAGAAAGCTTATACTCTAGGCATGAGACTATATACATACATATATATGTATGTATATATATATATATATATATATATATATATATATATATATATATATATATATATATATATGTAATGGAATACCAAGTTCTCAGAAGAACCACTTAGCTTTTTTGACTAGAACTGTAGGCTCATGAAGAGGAATTATATGAAAAAAGTCTGAAAAAATGAATACCAGATTGTATAAGAATTTAAGTGATATTATGAGTATTTTATTATAGCACCACTTTCATTTTGTCTGTAACATTAGATAAAGAGAAAAATGAAAGGTAATTATCATCACACAGTAGAATTTTGGAGAATTAAGTTCAAAGATATAAAATTCAAAGAAATAGGATAGCTAGTATTCTATGGGCTAAAATGCTACAGATGAAGCATAATAAATTTAATGTAGAAATATTATTGAATTAAACCAAAAACAAGAAGGAACATGCAAAAGTGTAAAGAAGACAAGAGAGATGACAGATTTGTGAAGGGAAAAAAACAAAAGAAGAATAAATTATAAATTCAAAAAGTAGGTCATGAAGGGAAGAAGAAAAAGACAGAAACAAAACTGACTTCATTCAGCATCAATTCATGAAAGTCTTTCCAGGCTTTTCTGAAATCTACTTATTCATGATCTCTCATAGAACTCCATCACATCCACTTATTATAACTTGTTTAGTCATTCCTCAATTGGATATTCTCTCGATTTCCAATCCTTTGCCACTTGATAACATTTTTCATGCATGTGGTTGTTTTCCCCTATCTAGATCAAAGTGTATGCATAATTTTATTTTCTTTTGAGAGTAATTCCAAATTGCTCACAAGAGTGACTGGATCAGTTCAGAACTCCATCAACAGTTCATTAATGTCCTAGTTTCCCCACATTTCCTCCAACATTTATCATTTCCCTTTGTTTGTCATATTAGTCAATCTGAAAGGTGTGAGCTGGCATCTCAGAGTTATTTAATTTGTTTCTTTCTATCAATAATTATTTGGAGCATTTTTTCTTATCACTACAGAGAAACCCCAATTTCTTCATTTGAAAACTGCATGTTCATATCCTTTGACACTTGTCAATTGGGGAATGATTTGTATTCTTATAAATTTGATTCAGTTCTTTATATATTTTAGAAATTAGTCCTTTATCAGAAATGCTAGCTATAACAATGTTTCCCAACTTTTTGTATTCTGTTTAATCTAGATTGCATTGTTACTGTTTGTTTAAAAAAGTTTTCTCATATTTTGCTTTTTATTTTAATTTTTACAATTATATGCAGAGCTAGCTTTCTTCATTCTATTTGAAGATTTTGAGGTCCACATTTTTCTAGCACACTCCTTTCCCTCCCTCCTCCTCATGTCTTCAGTTTTAAATAGACTGTAACTTATATAGGTTGTACATGTAAAACTGGGTTTAGTATAATTCCATGTTACTCATGTTGTGAAAGAAGAATAAGGACTAAGAGGAGAAAAATATGAGAAAGAAAGAAAAAAATATGAAAGAAATTTTTAAAAAATGAACACAGTACTCTTTGTTCTGCATTCAGAATCCAAAGTGTGTCTGTGTGTTTGTGTTTGTGTGTGTGTGTGTGTGTGTGTGTGTGTGTGTGTGTGGTGTGTTTCTCTAGTTATGGATGGTCTTTTCCACATCAAGTCTCTTGGGTTGTCCTTGATCACTGAACTGCTTAGAAAAGTTGCATCTATCATGATTAATGATCATGCAAAGTTGCTGTTAATGTGTATAATGTTATCCTAGTTCTTCTCACTTGATTCAGTTTCAGTTCATGCACATCTTTCCAGGCTTTCTGAATTCAGGCAGTTCATGATTTCTTTTTTATTAAAGACTTTTTTTATTTTTGGAAGCCCTCCCTGGACTTATGAATTATGGAGAATTTCTGAGTTCTGTTTTCTCAGTGCATGTCCTTAAGTCCTCATCCTCAAAGTCAAGAATGGGTATTAGGAATGGCTTACTCTGCCATTACTTTTTCTTAATTGTTTTTTGAATTTCTCAATTTTTCCCTGTCTTTTCTCCCCACCCCCGTCCCCACAGAAGGCAATCTGATAGTCTTTACATTGTTTCCATGCTATACATTGATCAAATTGAATGTGTTGAGAGAGAAATTATATCTTTAAGGAAAAAAATATAAGAGATAGCAAAATTACATCATAAGATAAATTTATTTTAAATTAAAGGCTATAGTCTTTGGTCTTTGTTAAACTCCACACGTCTTTCTTTGGGCACAGATGGTATTCTCCATTGCAGATGGAATGAAATTGTACCTGATTGTTGCACTAAGGAAATGAGCAAGTCCCTTAAGAATGATCCTTAACCCCTGTTGCTATTAGGGTGTAAAGTGTTCTTCTGTTTCTGCTCACTTCATTCAGAATCAGTTCGTGCAAACCCTTCAATGCTTCTCTGAATTCCCATCCCTCCTGGTTTCTAAGAGAAAAATAGTGTTCCATAACATACATATACCACAATTAATTTGGCCATTCCCCAATTAATGGATATTCAATCAATTTCCAATTCTTTGCCATCACAAACAGGGCTGCTATGAATAATTTTGTATAAGTAATGTTTTTACCATTTTTCATTGATTTCTTCAGGGTATAGACTCAGTAGCTGTATTGCTGGATCAAAGGGTATGTACATTTTTATTGTTTTTTGGGCTTAATTGCAAATTGCTTTCCAGAAATGATGGATGAGTTCACAGCATCACCAACAATGCATTAGTGTCCCATATTTTCCACATCCCTTCCAACACCGATCATTGTACTTTCTGGTCATATTGGCCAATCTGAGAGATGTGAGGTGGATCCTCAGAGATACTTTAATTTGCATTTCTCTAATCAGTAATGATTTAGAACAATTTTTCTTATGATTAGGAACAGCTTTAATTTCTTCATTTGTAAATGACCTCTGCATATCCTTTGACCATTTGTCAATTGGGGAATGGCTTGTTTATTTTTTAAATAAATTTGACTCAGTTCTTATATATGTTAGAAATGAATCCTCTATCAGTAATACTAGTTGCAAAAAATGTTTCCCAATTTACTATATTTCATTTGATCTTGGTTACAGTGGTTTTATCTATGCAAAAGCTTTTTAATTTAATGTAATCAAAATGAAATAACTTGTTTTTAATGTATTCCATCTCTTCTTTAGTCATAAACTGTTTCCCTTTCCATAGTTTTGACAGGTAAACTAGTCCTTATCTCCTAGTTTGCTTATAATATTGCTTTTTATGTCTAAATCCTGTACCCATTTTGATCTTATCTTGGTAAAAGGTGTGAGGTTGGTCTAATCCATGTTTCTTCCATACTAACTTCCAATTTCATCAACCATTTTATTGAAGAGAAAATTTTTATCCCAATAGCTGGACTCTTTGAGTTTATCAAATAGCAGATTACTAAAAATCATTTCCTGCTTTTGCAGATATTCTATTCCACAGATCCACCACTATTTCTTGGCCAATATCATACAGTTTTGATGACTGATGCTTCATAATATAATTTTAGATCTGGTAAGGCTAAGCCACCTTCTTTTGTACTTTTTTCCATTAAAACCCTGGAAATTCTCACCTTTTTATTTCTCCATATGAATTTACTTACAATTGTTTCTAACTCATTAATTTTTTGGAATTTTGATTGGTGGGGAACTAAATAAGAAGTTTACTTTATGTAGAATTGTCATTTTTATTATATTAGCTCAGCCTATCCATGAGCATTTGATATTTGCCCAGTTTATTTAAATTTGTCTTTATTTGTGTGAGAAGTGTTTTGTTGTTATTTTAATAGAGTTTCTGACTCTGCATTGGCAGGTAGACTCCCAAATACTTTATATTGTCTGAAGTTACTTTGAAGGGGATTTCTTTTTCTAGCTCTTGCTGCTATATCTTGATAGTAATATATAGAAATGCTGAGGATTTATGAGGGTTTATTTTATATCCTGGGACTTTGGCAAAGTTGCTAATTGTTTCTAGTAGTTTTGTAGATGACTTTTAGAATTCTCTAGGTGTACCATCATGTCATCTACAAAGAGTGAGAGTTTTGTGTCTTCCAAATTCTAATTCCTTCAATTTCTTTTTCTTCTCTTAGTGTTATAAGCTAATGTTACTAACACAGTATTAAATAGTAGTAGTGATAATGGGCATCCTTGTTTCACCCCTGATCTTATTGGGGATGCCTCTATCTTATCCCCATTGTATATAATGCTTGTTAATGGCTTCAGATAGATACTGCTTATTAGTCTGACGAACAATGCACTTACTCCTACACTCTAATGTTTTTAGTAGGAACTGATGCTGTATTTTGTCAAAGGCTTTTTCAGCATTGATATAATCATATGATTTCTGTCAGGTGTGTTATTTAAATAGTTAATTAACCTAATGGTTTTCCTAATAGTGAACCAATCCTACATTGGTAGGATTAATCCTGCTTGATCATACTGATAACTTGCTTTGCTAAGATTTTATTTAAGATTTTTCATCTATATTCTTTAGGGAGATAGGCCAACAATTTTTTTTCTCTCTCTGTCTTGAGTCTTCCGGGTTTACATATGAGTAGAATATTGCAGTCATAGAATGAGTTAGGCAGAATTCCATCCTCATCCATTTTGTCAAAGAGTTTATGTAAAATCGGAACCAAATATTCTTTAAATGTTTGAAAGAATTCACTTATGAGTCCATCTGGCGCTGGAGATTTTTTCTTTGGGACTTCAATAATAGCTTGTTGGATTTCTTTTTCTGAGACAGAGTTATTTGTATATTTAATTATTTAATTTAATTTCCTCTTAGTTTTTGTAATTATTCATCTATTCCACTTAGATTATCAAATTTATTAGCATATAGCTGGGCAACATAATTCTGAATTGTTACTTTAATTTATTCCTCAGTGGTCATGAGTTCACCTCTTTCATTTATGATACTGAAAATTTGGTTTTCTACTTTCTTTTTTAATCAAATTAAGCAGAGGTTTATCAGTTTTATTGGGTTTTTTCATAAAACCATTCTTTGATTTTCTTTATTAGTTCAATACTTTTCTTGCTTTTGATTTTTTTTTAATTTCCCCTTTAATTTTTAGAATTTCTAACCTGGTATTTAATTGGGGGGGTTAATTTATTCTTTCTCTAATTTTTTTTGTTGCAAGTTTAGTTCATTGATTTCCTCTTTCTCCAATTTATTCATGCAAACATTTAAAGACATACTATATCCCCTGGCAATTGCCTTGGCTGTATAACATAAGATTTGATGTGTTCTCTCTCTATTGTCATTATCTAGGATGAAATCATTAATTCTTTCTATGATTTGTTGTTGGATCTACTCATTAATTAAAATGAGGTTATTCAGTTTCCAATTAGTTTTAGACCTATTTCTCCATGTTCCATTATTGCATGTAATTTTTATTGCATTATGAACTAAGGAGGATGTATTCATTATTTCTGCTTTGCTTCATTTGATTATTTGTATTTATGCCTTAGTATATGCCCAGTTTTTGTATAAGTGTTCTGCAGCAAAATTCCTTTCTATCTCCATTCAACTTTCTCCAAAGGTCTATCATGTCTCAGTTTTCTAACATTCTATTTAATTCCTTATCTTCCTTCTTATTTTATGGTCAGATTCATCAAAATCTGAAACTGGGAGGTTGAGGTGTCCTGATTGTAGAGTTTTGTTATCTGTCTTCCTGTAGATCTTTCAAATTCTCCTCTAAGAATTGGATGCTGTCCCACTGGGTGCATGCATATTTAATATTGAAATTACTTTATTGTCTATGGTACCTTTTGGGAGGATATAGTTTCCTTCCTTATCTCTTTAAATGAGATTTATTTTTGTCTTTAGAAGAGGATTGCTACCCCTGTTTTTTGCACTTCAGCTGAAGCAAAATACATTTTGCTCCAACCTTTTACCTTTACTCTATATGTATCTCTCTACTTCAAATGAGTTTATTGTAAACAGCATATTGTAGGATTTTGCTTTTTAATCCAGTCTGCTATTTGCTTGTTTTAAGGGAGAGTTCATTCCATTCATATTCAAAGTTATAATTATTAACTCTTTATTGTCCTCAATGATTTCTTCCTTCTGTATTTTCCCCCTTTTTTCCCCTTTATCCATATTCCCAAGTATTTTGTTTCAGAAACCATCCCCTTCAATGTGTTTGCACTCCTATATCAACCCCTTCTCCACTTTCTTTATCCTTTCCCTTTTCCCCTTCTTCTCTCCCTTTTGTTAGTTCCCCTTTTTTCCCCTCCCTCCACTTTTCACCTTTTAATATTTGAAAGATAAGATAAGTTTCTTAACTTAACTGAGTGTTTCTGTAAGTTAACTTTAAGCCAAGTGTGATGAGAGGAAAATTCAGGTAGTTCTCAGCTCCTCCCTTCTTCCCATCTTTTTCAATAGCTCTTTTATACCTCTTACTGTTAAGAGATTTGTTTCACATTATATATGAGGGAAGATCAGGAGACTAGCACTGTACATGTCTTCTCTTCACCATCTTGTCCTGAAGTTCAAATGTATTTTTCATTAAGTTCTGAGAAACTATAGGTTTTTTTAACTTATTTATTTATTTTCATGCATATGCACATGCATATTTCCAAGTTACAAAATTTCCCTCAAAAATATCTTCCCACACCCTCCCCTCAGTAGGGACCAGTCAGCATAGCATTTTATGTAAATATTTTGATAAACACATTTACTAATTACTGAATTTCCACATGAAGATTTAGGATTAAGGGAAAGAGATACATAATAGATCATTTTTATAAAATTTTCATCAGATTCAGGAGGGTTGTTTTTTTCTGAGTTTCATTTTCTCTTATTTTTTCCCTCTGGTTGGTCATTATATAGTCTACAATGAGTCAAATACAGTTGTCCTATCTCTCTGGACTGCGTAGAGGAACTTCTTCCATCAAGGTTGCTCATCCTATAATGTTGTTTTTGATGTATACAATTGTTCTCTTGCTTCTACTACCTTCACTTAGCCTCAGATCCTGTAAGTAAATCCACGCTTCTTTAGAGTCTGACCCTTTATGTTATCTTATAGAACAATAGTATTCCATAATATTCATGTACCATAGCTTGCTTAGCCATTCACCAATTAAGGGATATACCCTCAATTTCCAGGGCTTTACCACTAGAAAAAAGAGCTGTTATGAATATTTTGGAATATGTAGGACTTTTCCCATTTTTTACAATTTCTTCTGGATATAATCCTAGAATTGCAATTGCTGGGTCAAAGGATATGCACCAATGTCCCAATCCTCCCACAATCTCTCCAACATAGATCATTTTTCCTTTTTCTCATCTTGACTAATCAAATAGGTATAGATAACACCTCAATGTTGTTTCAATTCTCAATTCTCTAAGCAATAGTGATTTGGAGCATTTTTTCATATGATTACATATAACTTTAATTTCTTCATTTGGAAACTGTCTTCTTATATCCTTTGGCCATTTATGAATTGCAGAATGAATGTTAATCTTATAAATTTGCAGCAATTCTCTCTCTATATATATATTAGAAATTAGATGTTTATCAGAACTCCTGGTTATTAAGATTGTTTCCCAGATTTCAACTCTCCTTTTAATCTTGACAGCATTGATTTTATTAGAGCAAAAATGTTTTAATTTAATATAGTCAAAATCATTCACTTTGCTCATTATACTGTGCTCCAGTTCTTGTTTGGTTATAAATTTATTCCTTTCCCATAGATCAGATAGATAGAATATTTATTGGTCCATTACTTTATCTATGATATCATACTTCATGTCTCAATCCTGTACCCATTTTGACCTTATTTTGTGATAGATCTATGCCTTGCTTTTTGCCATACTATTTTCCAGTTTTCCCAACAATTTTATTTTGTTTTTTTGTTTTTATTTTCAAGTCAAATGGGGTTAAGTGGCTTGCCCAGAGACACATAGCCAGGTAATTATTAAGTGTTTAAGGCCAGATTTCCCAACAATTTGTCAAGTCTTGAGTCTTATCTCAGAAGCTGATGTCTTTGGTTTTATCAAATAGTTGATTGCTGAAGTCATTTACTGCAGTTCCTTTTGAACCATTCACAATCCACTGATTCATTCCTCTATTTCTTTTTTTTTTAGGTTTTTGCAAGGCAAATGGGGTTAAGTGGCTTGCCCAGGGCCACACAGCTAGGTAATTATTAAGTGTCTGAGACTGGATTTGAACCCAGGTACTCCTGACTCCAAGGCCAGTGCTTTATCCACTGCGCCACCTATCTGCCCCCACTATGCCACCTAGCTGCCCCCCATTCCTCTATTTCTTAACCAATTTCAAGCATTGTCATTTTTTTTATTAAATTCACTCAACCTAACCATAAGAATTTGACATTTTCCCAATTATTTACCTCTAACTTTATTTGGATAAGAATTGCTTTATAGTGCGTTTATTGAATTTCTGGTTTTGTCTTGGGAGACAGATACCCAGGGATTTATTGTTGTCTGTAGTTATTTTAAATGGAATTTCTCTTTCTATCTCTTGGGCTTTGTTTTTCATATATAGAAATGTTGATCATTTATGTGGGTTGATTTTATACTACTTTGGTGAATTTGTTAATTGTTTTAAGTAATTTTTAAAGATTTTTTTTGGTTCTTTTGGTATGCCATCATATCATCTGCAAAGAGTGAAAAGTTTCACTTCCTCATTGCTAATTCTGATTCTTTGAATTTCTTTTTCTTCTTTAATTGCTACTGCTAGCAATTCTAATACTATATTGACAAGTAATGGTGATAATGGACATACTTGTTTCAGGCCTGATTTTACTGGAAATGCTCCAAGTTCATTCCCATTACATATAATATCTGTTGATGGTTTTAGAGAGATACTATTTCATTTTAAGGAAAACACCATTTATTCTTAAACTTTCTAGTGTTTTAGTAGGAAGGATGTTAAATTTTATCAAAGGCTTTTTCAGCATCTATTGAGATAATCATATGATTTCTGTTATTTTTGCTATTGATAGGTTTAATTATGCTGAATGTTTTCCTAATATTGAACCATTCCTGCATTCCTGGTATAAATCTTACCTGATCATGGTGCATTAGCCTGGTAATAAGTGGCTGTCTCATTGCCAAAATTTTATTTAAGATTTTTGCATAAATATTCCTTATTGGTCTGTAATTTTTGTTGTCTCTTGTGCTACTTCCTGGTTTAGGTATTAGCACCATATTGCTGTCACAAATAGAGTCTGGCAGAACTCCTTCCTCTTTCATTTTTAAAAATAGTTCATGTTGAATAGGAATTTGTTCCTTAAATGTTTGGTAGAATTCACTTGTAAATCCATCTGGACTTGTAAAATTTTTCATAGGTAGTTTATTGATTGTTTCTTCAATTTATTTTTCTGAAATGGGATTATTTAAGTAATTTATTTCATCTTCTGTTAATCTGGGCAGTTTGTATATTTATAAATATTCATCCATTTCACTTTGGCATACAGTTCAACAAAGTAGCACCAAACTTTCTCTTCGATTTCCTCCTCACTGGTGGTTAGTTCATCCTTTTTCATTATTGATACTGGTAATTTGGTTACCTACTTTTGTTTTAAAATCAGATTAACCAGAAGTTTGTTTATTTTATTGTTTTTTTTCATAAGACCAGCTCTTAGTTTTATTTATGAGAGCAATGGTTTTCTTTCTTTCAGTTTTATTAATCTCTATGGTGATTTTTAGAATGTCTAATTTGATATTTAATTGGGAATGTTTAATTTGTTCTTTTTTTCTGCTTTTAAGTTGCATAAGCAATTCATTGAACTTCTTTTTCTCTATTTTATTCATATAGGCATTTAGAAATATAACGTTTTCCCTCAAAACTGCCTTGGCTGCATCCCATAAATTTTGGTATGATTTCTCATTACTATCATTTTCTTGGATCTAATTATTGATTATTTCTTTATTATTTGCTACTTGACACACACTATCTAAGATAAAGTTACTTAATTTCCAATTAGTTCTTGATTGATCTTTCTCTGACTCTTTAGTACATGTAATTTTTATTGTGTCATCATGTGAGAACTGTGTATTTATTATTTCTGCTTTTCTGCATTTGATTAGAATGTTTTGTGGTCAGTTTTGGTGAAGGTGCGATGTACTAGCAAGAAAAAGGTATATTCTTTTCTAACCTATTAACTTTTCTCCAGAAGTCTATCATATCTAAGTTTTCTAAGATGTCATTCACCTTCTTAACTTCCTTCTTGTTTATTTTCTTGTTAGAGTTATCTAGTTCTGAGAGAGGGAGATTGAGGTCTCCCATTATTAATATTTTGCTGTCTAGATCTCCTTGTAATTCACTCAGCTTTTCCTCTAGCAATTTGGGTGCTATTCCACTAGGTCTATACATGTTTAGTAGTGATATATCTTCATTATCAATGGTGCCTTTTAAGTAGATGCAGTTTCCTTCCTTATCCCTTTTAATGAGATTGATTTTTTTTGCCTTTACTTTGCCTGAGATTAGAATTGCTACCCCAGATTTTTTTTTTACTTCAGCTGAGACAATATATTTTGCTCCAACCTTTAACCTTTACACCATGTGTATCTCTCTGCTTTAAATGTGTTTCTTGAAAACAACAAATTGTAGGATTCTGGTTTTGAATCCATTCTGATTTTCTCCATTTTATGGGACAGTTCAAGCCATCCCCATTTATTGTTAAGATTACTAATTCTGTATTTCCCTCCATGCCAGCTCTCTTGATTTATATTTTTCTCTTATTTTCCTCACCAAAATTTTACTGCCTTTCCCCTTTGACTTTTCTTTTAAAAAATTAACTTTCTGTTTATTTTCACTTATACTTTCCCTTACCTTTTATCAGTCCCTTCTTCCCTTATCTTTCTCTTTCCCAGCCCCTCCTCTTTCCTGTATAATAAGTGATATTTTTAAACCTGAATGGTAATGAATCTTATTGTGTCACTGGGCTAAATCTATTGAAGAGAATTTATTTAGTGTTTACATTTTCCCTTTTTCCCTCTAAAATTTTAAATCTTTGTAGTTCTTCCCTTGGTGTTATTTATTGCTCTAAAATTATTATTACTCAGTTTTCATCAATCGCAATTTTATTATTTGATTCCTTGAGAAACTCATATTGTTATCAAGATATCACCACTTATTATGTTACTGCTTGATAAGCAGTAGTGACTCAAATTGCATCAAATTATAATTATAATCATTTTTCCTTACCCCCTTTTCAAGTATCTTTCAAGTATACTCCAAGTTCCTCATGAGCCAAAATATTATCCAAAGGCATACCATTTCTTGAACTATTTATTCCCCCTCCCCCAGGCCTATTTTCTTTCATACTTTACCCCCCCCATCTCCCCCCAGGTCACCTAACACCTTGTTAAGTGAAGCAAGGACTATTCTCTCTCCAACTTTGTGCCCCCTACCCCACCAGGGTACTTAAAACCTTGTTAAGTGAAGCAAGGCCTATATTCTCTCCCACTTTACTCCCCCTCCCTACCCAAGGTACTGAAACATTGTTAATGAAGCACCACTGATCTAATTAACTGTAAGAATCTTAAAGATCTCTAAGTACCAGGAATTTCTGGATGTCTCATCTGAAAACCTTACAAATGATTATAAGTTACAGGGACTGTAACTCAGGTCATCAGACTTTATAATGCCTACATCAGACAAGGTGCAAAGCATTGTGTGATTAAAGTGAGGCAAAGATTAATGAGGCCATTATGTTTAAAGTTAACAACTCTGCTTTTCTTCAGGGCTTTTTGTCTCAAACACAGTGAAGTCATCTTGAAACTCTTTAATTGAGAGATAAGACCCAATTATACCCATATCCTTTAGGTTCATTCTCTTCAATTATATTATAAGAGAATATAATTATCATAAGAGAAGTATTATATCTTCCCTTTTAGCTTTGCATACAATTTGGTAGTCCTGACGAACATTTTTTGTTTATTTTTACCTTTCCATTTTCATTTGTTTTTTTATGCAGCTCTTGAATTGTATATTTGGCTATTGAATTCTCTGTTCAGTTCTGGTATTTGTGAAAGCAAATTCTGGAAGTCTTCTATTTCGTTGAATGAACATCCTTCTTTTTCCTTGACAGTATATGCTGAATTTTGCAGGGTAATACATTCTTGATTGTAATTCCAGTTCTTTGCTTACTGAAATATGCTATTTCAGGTTTTCTGATCCTTCAGTGTTGAAGCTGATAAGTCCTGTGTGAGTCTGATTTTGTTTCCTTTATGTTTGAAATGTATTTTTTGCTGCTTGCAATAGTCTCTCCTTCATTTGAGAGTTCTGGAATTTAGCTATTACAGACCTTGAAGATTTTATCCTTGGGTTCAGTTTTGGAGAGGTTCTGTGGATTCTTTCAATGGTTATATTGTTATCTTGTTCTAGTAAATTTGGAAAGTTTTCCCTTATAATTTCCTGCATGATGTTTTCCAGGTTCTTTTCTTAATCTAGGCTTTCTAGTAGTCTAATGATGTGTAGAAACTCTCTCCTGGATCAATTTTCCAGGTCATTCATTTTTCCTAAAAGGCACTTTACATTTTCTACAACTTTTTTTCAGCCTTTCTATTTTGTTTGATGGAATCTTGTAGTCTTTTAGATTCATTGGTTCCTATTTGCTCAATTCTAATTTTTAGGATTTTATTTTCTACAAATAGCATCTTTGTTTCCTTTTCCAATTGGTTATTTTTACTTTTAATGGAGTTGATGTCTTTAGTCAATTTTTTACAATTTTCTTGCAAGACTTTCACTTCTTTTTTCCATTTTTATTCTTCCTCTCTTCTTTGGTTTTTAAATTCTTTTTAAGCCTTTCAAGGAGGTTTGGTCTTTGAGTCAAATTTATAGACTGTTTTGCTACTTCCCCATGTGAGTGATTTTTCACTTCTTTCTTCTTAGATGTTAAGTATGCAGTCCAGGCCTTGCCTTTGTAGAGTTTTGTTTTTTTCCCCTCCTTTATATCCAGGTTCTGACTTAACAGTGGTTTGCTTCTGACTCAGTCCTGTCTTTTACCCTCCTTTTTTTCAGACTTTGTTTGGAGCTGGAGTCCTCCCTGCTGGCATACTATCTATCTGCTGGAACCTCTGCTAAGTCCTAGGACTTGGAATGTACTGTGGCTTAAAGCCCTTGCTGGCTTTCCTGCTCTCCCACCTTCTGGACTTTACTTCCCCTTTTCCCCCAAAGAGACAGACCTTCCCTGAAGATCATCCACAATGTCTACAGTTAAAACTTCTTTGAATATTTTCTTTGTAGGATGTATTGTTTGAATGTCAGAGTAGAGGCTTCATTTATCTTTATTAGGGAAAAACTCCAGGAGGCTGTTAGCTTCACGCAGCCATCTTGACTCTGCCCTGCAAGTCCTATGACAGTATTTTTAAAGTCCTAATACAACTTTAAAAATTTTTTCTAAATTCTATTCTAAATATTCTTTTTCTGTCTATATTGATCCCTTTGCTTTTCCTGAGGCACCAGATTTTTTTTTCAATGACAGTTTACAGTCTAATAATATTAAAATTGAGACAATAAAGAGAGAAAAGATTATTAATAGGTAAGCAATGATTATGAAACCAGATGACTAAATGGATATAGATCATTTGAAATCTCAGTTTTTTTTGCTTCCTACTCATGGAACTTTGGACAAGTCATTTCATGTCTCTTAAACTCAGTTTCTTGAGGTATAAAACATCAGGAGTCCTTAACCTTGCTGTACACTATTCTTGTTTTCATTATTTTAGATGTTTCCTTTTTAGATTAGTTTACTTTTAAATTTTTTTATTATGGATTTCAGAACATTATGCTAAGAAGAAATACATAGAATTTACAGACTGCAATTAGATCCATTATACAGAAACAAGTTCAGAATCCCTGGCTTGTATTATCTCCAAGTTCCTTTACAGATCACTAACTAAAAAATCTGTTTCCTTTTTGTCCCCTTTTAGAAAATTTTACTCTTCTTCCTGGGGTACAGTTATGTTTCAGGTCATGAACTAAACAAATCTATAAAAGGAAGCTATAACAGTGAACACAACAAAATGATCCAAATGAAATAATATTTATAAAGCACTTAGCTCAGTTATTGGTTTAAAATAGATACTTAATAATTTTTTTTCTTCCAATTTCCCTTTTTCCCCCAGGGAAAGGAATATAAATTAGTAAATCAATGGTTCAGAGAATATTAGTGAAAGGTTCCCATTATTTATATTTTTACTCTGTCAATAAATCTTGCATACCTACTGCTAAATGAATATTTGTAAATATCACATTCACCATGTCATTAATATAACTCATAAAATTAAGGGATTCCTTCTCTTGTTCTGCATTATATTAAATGTAATGCATGATTTTCAAAGTTTTCTATAATTAAACCAAATGCAATTATCTGTTTTTAGCTACCTTGATTCTACCAAAAGTCAACTTCATCTCTTGGCAAGATATTCTCTTTTCTATCACAAATTCCATATGGGATGTTCCAAAGAACCCTGACTTTGAGTTGTGATAAATGAAAAGTTCCAGAAACATAATTTCCATATTTATTCATTATTTTCATAAATTATGGCCAGAATATAATTAATAAGAGGATGCTCATTTGACTGTCTCTTATGAACCAAAGACAGATCATGGTAACCTATTGACACTTATGTGCAACTGGAAGATTAGATTTTCCCAACAGATGGCAATTGACACAGATTGCTTAATTATTTATGGGAAAATGAATATTATAATAAAAGGTGAACCTGTTCTAAAGAGTCACCTGGAAAACTTGACTGATCGCTCAAATATGTCACAATGAGCTAGATTTCACATATACTAAAATCTCATTACCTTTGATCAGATCTAAACTTTCCCAGTTGGGTGGGGTCTGATCAAAACTGAAACTTACTTTAAAGGGCCTGATTTGACCTAATACATAATGAGGAAATAAGAAGGGGAAAATCTTCCTCAATTTCCTTGGAAGTAAATGATTATTAATATAATAAACAAGCCATTTAGCATATGATTCAATTCTCTCATTTGTAAATTGATTGATAATTGTTGTGGTCCCTATTGCACATGAGTTTATATGAAAATAATTCTATTAACTTTCTTTTCTCTACAAATATCAATTATTCTCATTTTTCACTTTTTGTGTCTTCATTCATATTGCTCATTGCTGATGCCTTCTCCATCTCTTTTGATGAAAAAGCATATTATTCTCAAACAAGGGAAGCAAGTGCTTCCCTCTAGGATCCATTCTGATTTCTCTTCTGTATAATTTAAACTTTGTTCTTAATTATTATCTCTATGTTTATTTGTCCGAAATCTATAGCTCTAACCATTTCTTTTGAACTCCAGTCATATAATACCAACTGCCTGCTGGATATTTTCTAAAATGTTACATTAGTATCTTAAACTGAACCATACCTGCCCCCCAAAAAATCATTGCATTTTCCCAAAACTTAAAACTCCTTTAGATTTCCCTGTTTTAAAGGTACTACAAGCCTTCTAATTGACTTGGTTCTTTACTACAGAGTGATCCCATCTAATCTGCTGCTAAGTCTTATCAAATCTACTTCAATAACTTTTCCTATATTGCATCCCTTCTCTCCACTTATTCAAACTTCTCTAATTCAGGATTTCATCACCTTTCACCTAAACCATTGAATTGACCTTCAAATTGGTTTCCCTATTTCCAGATTCACTCCTCTCTAATCCATTGCCTACCTGGGGAAATGATGGTTTCAAAGCACAGCACTATTCAAGAAACTTTTCTTTTGCTTCTAGAAAAATATATGAACTCCTGTGTTTGACATTTAAAATTATTTATATGTTGACTCTGATAAATAGAGGATTGATAGATAGATGGGAAAGAGAGACAGACAGACAGACAAACAGTGAGATAGAAAAATAGACAAACTGTTATATGTGCATTCTACATTCAAGTCAAATTGGTCTATTTGTTGTCCCCTATAAAAGACATTTGATCTCTCACTTGTGTGCTTTTGTACAAGGGTGCCATCAGCTTCAGGAATTCTTTTTTTCCCAATTTTTCTCAAGTAACATCCCTTACCTGAGCCCATTCTTATTTCTCATTCACCCTGTTTGTTAGTGCTCTATCCCTCTCCCCAAAATGGCATCTGATTTATACATATTTATCTGTGTACATGTTGTATCTCTGATGTGGAAAGTGAATTTGTTAAAGGGAGGAACTGTTACTGTTAATTCCCTCATTTCATCCAGAATGGTCTATAAAATTTAAATTAAATCAAAACTCATTTTAATACTTTTCTGATGAATCATACAAATGTATGATTTTCTTCAAGTTTATCCCCAAGGAATTGACATTTTACAATATACAAAAAATTAGTATAGATTTTTTGGGTTTTGTTTTCAATTCAATTTGAAAATGGATTAAGCAAATAAATATAAAACCCTAAAGTTCCTGTATCTTTGAATGCTATTATCAAAAAAAGACAATAGAGCCACAACACCTTTCCCCACTACAGCATCTTTCACCTGAAAATTGCACTCCACTGTTTTTCTCTTAAGGCCGGGTTTGCCCAGGTGTCCTAGTGGTGCTGCTAGTCACCATTCTATCCACTCTGTCATGATACCTTTCAGAGACTAACATTTACTAGATACACTCTCAGGAAGATAACCATAAATCAAGGTAGTGTCTCAACACTAGTTTATGTATTAATTACGCTTTATATAATCAACATGTGATTTCAGGGTTAGGACAAACCTAGGAAAAGGAAACTACTTAAGAAAGGAGCAAAAGAAAGCTTGATGCATTTTATTTCTTGTCTCTAAATAGACAATTACCTCTCACTTTAAGAATACTAACTTAAGTGGGAATCCTAACCTCTTGCCTTCTATTTTCTTTATATATTTATTTATCCTTTTATTGTTATATCAGGATATTGTTTATTATGTGACTTTTTATAATACAAACTAAAAAATAGAAATGTAATGTTTGAATATAGTTAAATGGAGAATGAGGACTTTTTTGCCTCTTCAAGAGAACTGATTCCTATTCTGAGCAAAATAAATAGACTATACACAGGTAGAAACAAGTTTGTAATTAATTCCATATTTTTGCCTAGAAATTACCTATTAATGCATTTTCCTTCTAATTGTCACAAAGTGCAAAAAAGGAGTAACAGCATATATATATTTGTATATAAAATATTTTCCTCCTCTTTCCCCCTATGGTCCTCTTGAATCTAATATTTTTCCTTTGACCTCTACATATCATGCTTTCTTAGCAACATTCAACCCCAATCACTGCATGACTATTTCTGTTTCATCATTTATCCCTAGTATTTTACTCATCTTCATTCCATTGATACCAAGTCCCTCTACTCAGCCCACCTGGTAAACTATGGGTAGGTTCCTCCTATATCCTTTCATCTAAGAAGACAAAAGCTATAATAATTTTTCCACAGCAATACCATTTGCTTACTGTTTCCCTTCTTTAGCTTTCTGTAAAATGTTGACCTATCTATTGAAATTCTGAGTAAACTCTCTGGAAGATGGGTTACCCTCCCTCCTGAAACAATTGCAGTTAATTTATATGTAAGTCATTTGTAGTATGATGATCAAGGCTAATTGAATGATATTTCATTGCCTCCCAACAATCCAGGTGAACTCCTTTCCATTTCAGACCCTCCACCATGGCCTTTCTCCTGGGATTGTCCTGTCCAGGAAGGTCTTTTACTCTAAGGATGATATTCTGGGACTTTTCTCTCCATTGTAGCTAGCTCCTGACTTTAAGGTCTCTCTCTTATGGGTCTTTTCCTTCATTGTCCTGCTACCTCATCCCCCTTTACAGGAACTAGAAATTCTAATTATATATCTGTGGCTAAAATATTAAATCAATTAATACATTTATAATTTTTATTTTTCAGCATAGTTTAAAGCTCTTTTGGAACTGAGAGGAAAATGCAGAAAATATTAATAACAATATTTTTAGATTTCTTATTCCTGAAATTCAGCAATGCAAGTATAAAAGTTTTCTTAATTAATGGAAATACTAAGTTGTAAGCCTGAGCCAGCAAATGAGTGGGATTTAAAAAGAACTAAGTCATGTTCACTTTCATAAAATGATATATCGATACATTTCCAAGAAAAGTGGCATTAAAATGTTTACTTTGAAATAAGCAATATGCTGTCTAGATGATTATTAACAATTTAAAAGCATGAAATAGATTATATAAAAACCTAATAGAAAGTACTGATTAAAATGGAACACAGAACATCATTCATGCTACATATCTCCCTAATACAACTTGGGAAACTATCTTCTGTTCATTTTTTAGGAAAGCAAAAGACGATTTTAAAGAACAATGTATTATTAAGTATGGTTTCCTAATCTATAGCGTAATGTCTTTTTATTCTGTACAGAATCATTTATGTCAGTGGCATATGAAGAAAATCTCTCAGACTTAAATAACAGTTATATAATTTAATAATAAATAAGAAGAATAATGCAATTAAGGAGGAAACAAGAAATGCTACATGTCTAGCCAGAGCTGAGAAGAGGTTGGAGTTTAATTTAAAACCTTCCAGAAATCATGGCTGGTTATTTTTAGGCAGACCACCAACATCAAATGAATGCCATGTAAACCAGCCATTGAATTCTAAAGTGATGCCTCAGCTGTGGTTAGAAGAGCCGGGAGGCTATGTATTTTTTAGCTATTTTAAAATGAGTTAGGAGGGGATTTAAATTCTGTCCAAGAGAAAAGAAACCTGGGATTATTTTTTGATATCAAGCCTGGAGATTCTGCTGCATTTATGGGAGCTGACAGAAAGCCCTCTTTTAGCCAATATAACTGGAAGCTATACACAAATTATACCTAGCACCAAAGTTCCAATTAGCAGTTGTCATGACAGTCCTGTGAAATGAAGAGAACATTTGAGACAGAAACACTGAACCTACTATACTTCACAATTTTTCCTTTATCTATCCTCAAACATGACCATTCCACAAAATGAGCTTTCCTTTAAAAAAAAAGACATATTTGAGGAACACTCCAAAGTTCTCATGTGTATTGCTGGATGAAAAGATGAAAAGATGCTTTCTCCTATTTAAAATTCAATAGAGAATCATAGAAAGGAATCTTTCCTAACTAGAGTACCAGAGTAGATAACAATACTTCTTCAAATGTTGTAAGACAAAATAGTGTGTGTATGGGGGAAGGCACCTATAGAGAGTGACACAATTACAAAGCCAATCCATGTGCTTGGTAAACATGATTTTCATTTCTTCCACACGTCCATACAAGCAAAGGATATATGTGAAATGAAAATTTTACCGGCTTTAAAATTGCTTCTTTGTTCAAACTGTTAATTCAACAAAGGCATGATTTATTAAAAAACACATATCCTCAAGGGTAAAGAAATCAGAGGCAAATGTTGTTAGAGGTGATCTGTCCAGTAAGTTAATATTGTCAAGGAAAGTTATGAAAGCAGTATTTTGTTTTAGTAATTTCTAAAGGCTTTAGTAACTTGTAATTTTTTTGTCTTTAAGATCATATAAATAGAAGTGACACAGGCAGTGAAAGGCATAACTTGGTGAAGTGACCTGATCATAATTTTTGAGAATTTTCTGATATTACCTATAACTGGTAGAAATATTTTCACTATGGAACATAAAATATATAAGCTATAGAAAAGCAGTAGTGGATGTAGACCTGAATTTGGAGTGAGGAAAATATGGTCCAAGTTAAACTTTGGATACTTATTTGTTGTATGACTATGGGCAAATCATAAACTTTTTTTTTGCAAGGCAGATGGGTTAAGTGGCTTGCCTAAGGCCACACAGCTAGGTAAGTGTCTGAGGTCAGATTTGAACTCAGGTATTCCTGACTCCAGGGTCAGTGCTCTATCCACTATGCCACCTAGCTGCCCAAGTCATAAACTCTTAATTTTGAGTCTATAAATTCTTTTTGTTATTTGTTTTAATATTTTGATGATTTTGTTTCAATAAAATCAATTTACTTTTATTCCAATTTTTAAAACAAATTTTATACATTTAAGAGTCCTTAAATTTCATCAGTTTACTAAAGTCTACACACAGACACATACACACACACACACACACACACACACACAGACAAAGACGCACAGAGTTTTAGAAACTCTGCTCTCAGACTTATCACCTGAGTACAACATGCATCCTTACCTGTGTAAGGTGGGTGGTCCATCACAGATCTGTGATCTATGGAGAAATTTTTTCTTCTGTTTTCAATTGATAACAATATGTAAAGCTATGAAGGCATGGGAACATGTTTATGTTATTACCTAATTATAGAATAAGTATCTACTGTCTAAGGACTAGACTGTCTTAAATAAGAGAGTCATAGTTAGAATATTGATCATCAAAGAATTTGAAATTGAGGGAATATCCATCAAATGGGGAATGACTCAAAAATCTGGGGCATATGTATTATAATCCTATTATGCTATAAGAAATGATGAGTAGGTATATTAAAAAAAACCTGGAAAGACTTACATGGACTGATGCTGAGTGAAATAAGCATATCCAGGAGAATGCTAAATGTGGCAATAGTATCACTGTGCAATGATAAAATATAATTGATTTAGTATTATGTTTTTTCTCTCTCTAATGTGTTTTTTTTTATTTTGGTTTGATTCTTCTTTCACAATGTATCTCATTTAGATATATTTATGTCCTTTTAAGATTGCTTTCTATTACAGAGTGGGAGAAAAATGTGAAACTCAAAACCTTAAAAAATGATTGTTGAAAACTATCTATGCATGCAATTGGAAAAAGCAAATTAATATATTAAAAAAGAAAAAAAATGTTTTGCTTTGAAAGATGGAGTTTTTTTAATGCAAGTAATGGTAATCAGTCAGTTAATAAGCACTTATTAGCTGTCCTCCTATTAAAAGATAGCTAGTTGGCTCAGAAGGTAGAGTGTTGGACTTGGAGTCAGGGATACCTGAATTCAAATTCAGCCTCAGACACCTACAAGGTATGAGATTCTTGGAAGGTCATTAAATCCCTACTTGCCTTAATACACTGAGAAGAAAATGACAAACCACTCCAGTATATTTAGCAATAAAATTATATAGACAATACTGGTGTACAATTGCCCACAGAGACATGAAGAGTCAGACACAACTGAGCAAAAACAACAATTAGAATAAAGGAAACTTGATAGGTGCTGGTAATGACTTTTTAAAAAAAGTCTCTCATGTCAGAAGATGACACAATCTCTTATCCGTAATAGGATGATAGCTAGAATACCAAAAAAAAAGGAAGCACAATTTTGATGGCAGAGAAAAAAGTGTTAAGTAATGTCAGCTAGAGAGCATTTTTGTAGGCACAGAGACATGAAAAAAATTTTACAAGCTCTGAGCAAGACATTTACCACTCTGGGCTTCAGATTCCTCCTCCACATAAATGGCACTATTGAGCTACAGCAAATAATGTCTAAAGTATCTCCAAGTTTTAAGTGTTATGATTCTATGAACAGATGAGCTTTCAAATGAGAAATCAAAAAAGGGAGATTGGATGAAATTCTTTTAATTAAATATGTTAATGAGAAGTGGTATCTTACTTTAGACTTTCTTGGTTGCTGTGAAAAGAAGGTGACATGTTCTACCATTCAAAGTGCAGAAATGCCATTTTGAAGTAATACCATAGAAACTAAAAGTGGAAAAAATAGCTTTAATTTCTGTGAGTAGGAAATAGTGATGGATATCAATGAAATGAATTCAATTAAAAATTATTAATTAAAATTATAGTAATCCTATCTTCAAGAAAAGCACAGTTATTTTAAGTATGTTAGGGCATTTCTTCTTTAACTATAGGAGGAAGAGAGAAAATGCCTTTCCATTTAAAATATGATTGTTCCATGGGATTCAGATGAAAGCAGTAAAGGCTAAAAAGCAGGAAACCTGGATTCTCTGGCCAACTCTGAAATTAAGCTATCCTAGTGACATTACACAAGTGACATTTCACAAACCCTGAAATTTTCAGGGCTTCAGTTTAGTTATTTTTAAAAGAAGTTAGAGAAGGTCTTTTTTTTACAATGTCCCTTGCAGATTTCGGTCTCTGTACATTCACTTCAATTGTCATGTTCCAAAAGTAATTGTTTATATTTATAGAACACTTTATATTTTACAAAATACTTTATTCAGAACAATCTTAAGAAGTAACAATTTTTTCTTCATTTTTATAAAGGAAACAGGTAAGAATGGCTAAGGTTTTTGCCTAAGAACACATAGCTAGTGATTTGTTTTGGGGAATTACCCATGATTATTTGAGATTGAGTTCTAATTCTATTATACAAGAATCTGCCTTATTCCAGCACATGCTTCAATTCAAGTTTTACATACAATTCAAGTTTTACATAACTATTTTATAAATTAGTAATGTATACATAGTAATATTCTAAGTGTCTGGAAAATATATAAGGCTTAGGAAAGACTGGAGCTTCTACCATATTGCAGTTTATACTCTTAGTGGGGGCTAAAGTTATCCATCGTATATCATGATATGCCTATGTTGAAGAGGAATATAGAGTCATAGATGGGAGATAGAAGCCAGAGAGTTTCCTAAGCTTTCCCAAGTCTCCACCAACAACATTAAGCATGCCTCAAAATGGATTCTGGAGTGACAGAACCCAAAAAAGAAGGAATGTCATTTAGCTTAAGTTATCTGGAAAAGATTTCCAAAAAAGTTCTGTCTAGCTAGGAAGGAGGGAAGAGTCTTCAGATGCAAAGGGGAGAGGGAGGGATGGGGAGGAGAGGATGGAAAAGGACGGGAATTCTTAGTTAAAATCTAGAATTATCAAATAAAGGAGAAAATACTATAGGCATTAAAAAAGAAACAATTCAAATACCCAGGAGCCACAGTCAGAATTAAACAGAATTTGGCAAGATCAAAACTTAATAATCGAAGAGCCTGAAATATTGTTTTCCAGAGGGCAAAGAAGCTTGGTTTACAACAAAAAAATCAACAACCCAGCAAAATTGAGACATTTAATGAGATAGGGGACTTATACATTTTCCTATTGAAAAGACCATTGTTGAACAGAAAATTCAAACTTCAAGCACGAGACTCAAAATATTCATAAAAGATAATCAGGGAAAAGGAAATATTATTTTTCAATAAATTTACATCAGTTGTTTCCCTACATGGGAGGATGATACTTATAACTCTTCAGAACTGTAATTCTGTTAGAAGTATACTTATACAAGAACACAAAATTCAAGAATATAAAGAGAATTAATGGGGGAAAATGCAAAGAAAGGTGGCCTATCCATAACAGATGTAAAATTACATTATAAAGTAGCAGTCATCAAAACTGGTCCAGCATAAGAATGGATTGGTGGATAAGTGGAATAGATTAGGTAAAAAAAGAAACATTAGTTAGTGATTATAGTGCTTTAGTGTAAGTTAAACCCAAAGATTCCAGCTTCTGTGTTTGTCAAGAACCCATTATCTGACAAAAACTTCTGGAAAAACCGGAAAATAGTATGGCAGAAACTAGCATAGAACAACATCACACATTTTATTCCAAAGTAAGATTAAAATGGGTACAGGATTTAGATATGAAAGATGATACCATAAGTCAATTAGGAGAAAAAGGAATATATTTTTTTCCTGTTAGATATATAGAGAGTTGGGAAGTTCATGACCAAACAAAAGACAGAGAATATTAAAAATACAAATGTATAATTTTGATTGTTTTAAATTAAATAGTTCTTCAGCAAATAAACCCAATGCAAACAAGATTAAAAGGAATGAGAAAGTTGTGAAACAATTTGCACAGATAGTATTGCTAATAAAGAATTCAGATTAAAAATAGAGAACTGAGTCAAATTTGTAAGAAAGTAAATCATTCTTCAATTCATAAATGGTCAAATTATATGAATAGACAGTTCTCAGATGAAGAAACTGAAGTAATTTACAATCATTTGAAAAAATTCTTTAAATAATTATTGCTTAGAGAAATTAAAATAATTATGAAGTATAACCTTACACCTATCAGATTGGCCAAAAATGATCAATATTGTAGGGGATGTGGAAAAACTGGAACACTAATGCATTGTTGGTGAAGTTGTGAACTGATCCAACCACTTTGGAAAGCAATTTGGAACAATGCCCAAAGTACAATAAAACTGTTCATATCTTTTGATCCAGAAATACCCCTACTAGGTCTGTATCCCATAAAGATAATAAAAGGGGGAAAATACCTGCATGTATAAAAATCTTTATAGCAATTCTTTTTGTAGTAGCAAAGAATTGGAAATTGAGGGGACATCCTTCAATTAGGAATGAACAGGACTAATTTTGGTATAGTACTATTGTGCTATAAGAAGTCAAGAATGGGTGGACTTTAAAAAAGCCTGTAATGACTTACATGAGCTGATGCTGAGTCAAGTGAAAAGAACCAGGTGAACATTGTTCCCATTAACTTCAAGCATGTGTGATGCTTAACTTTAAGAGTCTTTACTGTCCTCAGTGATACAAAGATCAAAGACAATTCCAAAGGATTTGTGATAGAAAATCTACATCCATTCAGAGAAGGAATCATGGACTCTGCATGCAAACCAAAGCATATTCTTTTCTATTTTTTAAAATTATTTTTTGCTCTATATTTTCCCTTCTCAAGATTTCTCCCTCTTTCACAACATGACTAATATAGAAATATGGTTAACATAAATGTACATGTATAACCTTATCAGATAACTCACTATTCAGGGGTAAGTAGGATGGAAGGGTGGTAGGGAGAAAAATGTGGAATTCAAAATCTTTCAAAAATACTTATTGCAAATTATATTTGCATGTGGTTGGAAAATAAATAAATTTACATTTAAAAAAGAGAACTGGGGCAGCTAGGTGGCATAGTGGATAAACCCCCGGCCTTGGAGTCAGGAGTACCTGGGTTCAAATCCGGTCTCAGACACTTAATAATTACCTAGCTGTGTGGCCTTGGGCAAGCCACTTAACCCCATGTGCCTTGCAAAAACCTAAAAAAACCCAATAAAAAATAAAAAAGGGAACTATAGAGTTTTATATAATAACTGGGGTTTTACTTCATCACCAACTAAACCAGTTCAGGAAGATTCATGATGGAATTGAGTTAGATTTTGTGAGATTGACAAAGAGAAGTATGATGAACAATGAGAGCCAAGATTTAGGTAATGCACTATGAAGTGTGAGCTAGTGTAGATATATAAGTTAAGGTTGAGTAGAGAGCCTTTAATTCCAGTCTAAGCCATTTGAATTTTACTCTCATAGCCAGATGATATCATTGAAGGATGTTCAGTCACCCAGAAATTATTTCTGAAGCACCCGTTACAAGGGAAGTTTTGTTATGGGTGATGACAATTACACACAAAAAGGAAATATAACCTCACTGCAAGGAGTTTATATTTTGCCAAGTCAGACAATAAGGAATTACATATATAAATATAACATTAAATACATGGTAATTTCAAGACAGGGGAAACATCTGGTAATAATTAGGAACGACCTCAAGTAGGAAGTTGCATTTTAGGTAGAACTTTTACAGAAACCAAAGGTAGAAATGATGTGTAAATCCTTTCCAGATATAAGAAGATGGGAAATGAGATGTCAAAAGATAAGAACAAGAAGTAAAGAAATAGTAGGATGTTTAGGGTAAGACATTTGGGGGGGGTAAAGGCTTCAGTAAAATGACAGAGCTGGGGCAAGGATAGACAAGAAGGCAAGAAAGGGAGAGTAGGAGAGATGGGCTGGAAAAGCAGGAAGAGGTCTAAATGACTAGATGTTAGGAAAGGAATAAATAGCAAGTTGAATGCAAGTGAAGAAATGAAAGACTTGCTTTTAGGTGGAGAGTGGAATTTTCCATGTTCATGATATTAGAGGTAGTACAGATCTGAGAAGTCATTGAGATCTTATATGTGGATATACAGTGAAGAACAGAGGAATTTTTTAAGATTAAAGAGGTGAGAGAATGTTGGAAAAGTATTAAAGTTTTCAGTCTAGTAGAATGACAAGCATTAATTTACTATCTTCTATGCATTGTCTTAAGTGGTAGAGTTTCAAACAAAAACAGGAACATGGTCCCTGCCTTCAAGGTACTTACCTTTTAATGAAGGAAGATAATATGTAAATAATTGGGTTATAATTGTTTTTCAATCTTCATGATCCTATTTGGAGTTTGCTTTTTTTTTTTTTTTTACAAAGATGTTGAAGTAGTCTATCATTTCTTTCGCAAGCTCATTTTACAGATGAGGAAACTGAGGCATACAGGGTGAAGTGGCTTTCTTAGAAAAACAGAACTAGTAAGAATCTGAGACTAAAATATCCAAGTAATATACATAGTACATGGAATTCAGTCTAAGGCATCAAGTCATAAAAATGGAAAAATCAGGAAAATCCTGATTTTCTACATAAGAACTGATTTAAACTTCATTTGAAGGGGAGCTAAGAGGCAGAGATGTGAAGAAAGAGCATTAGGAAAGAATTGGAGGGGGGGACAGAGCCAAGATGGCGACAAGAAGGGATCCAGTCTTAGGAGCTCTCTGATAAAATTCATCAGCTAAGGACTCTAACTAAACTTTCGAGAGACAGAACCCACAAAGGGACCCAGTGAGGCAGTTCTCCTACTCAAGGGAACCCGGAAAAGAGCAGAAAGGCTCTGCTCCCTGGGGTCGGAGAGGCGGCCCTCCAGGGGGGTGGCCCACCAGAGCCAAAGAACCTCAGCCTTCCGGAGGCAGTCCCAGGGCACTGGGGGTCTCAGCTCACAGCAGCGTGGGAGTCTCCTGAGCTGCACACTGAGGAGCACCAGGCACAAAGTGGGGGAACAGCGGGGGACCTCTGCCAGAGCGAGCACGTGGAGCCCAACCCTCAGGGCACACAGCAAGCAGCATCTTCTTTCCCCAGTCCTGATCTAGGAAACAGAAGCAGGCAGAGCTGGTAAGCAGGAGCCCCCAGGGCATGAGCCCATTGAGCTGAGGGAGGGGAGTGAAGAGAGACTGCCTAGTTCTGTCCTCTGCCCCTGAAACAGGACTCTGGGGCTCTGACCACATTCAGATCCTGACCACAGTCTAGGCCCCCCCATAGAACAAGCAGCCCCCCCCACATCAGCCCCTTGGCAGAGGGGGGCACTTATGGTCATTCACAGACCAGGAGGGAGGACAGAGCCTCACACACTGAGACCCTTGTGGGAGTATCCCAAAAGCTCAAGAAACACCCCAAACCAGGCCCAGGCTGGGAAAATGAGCAAACAGAGAAACAAAAAGAAGACTATTGAGAAATATTTTGCAAATGAGCCCAAGAAGGACCAAAATACTCAGTCTGAAGATGAGGAAGCACAAGCTCCTGCATCTAAAGACTCCAAGAAAAACAGAAATTGGGCTCAGGCTATGATAGAGCTCAAAAAAGACTTTGACAATCAAATGAGGGAGTTAGAAGAAAAACTGGGAAAAGAAAGGAGAGAGATGCAGGAAAAACATGAAAATGAAGTCAGCAGCTTAGTTAAGGAATTCCAAAAAAATGCTGAAGAAAATAGCATGCTAAAAACCAGCTTAGGTCAAATGGATAAAACAGTTCAAAAAGTTATTGAGGAGAAGAATGCTTTAAAAAGCAAAATTGGCCAGATGGAAAAAGAGATAAGAAAACTCCCTGAGGAGAATAAATCCTTCAGGCAAAGAATAGAATTCAGGGAGACTGATGAATTTAACAGAAATCAGGAATCAATACTTCAAAACCAAAAAAATGAAAAATTAGAAGAAAATGTGAGATATCTCATTGAAAAAAAACAAGTGATATGCAAAACAGACTTAGGAAAGATAATTTAAAAATTATTGGAATACCTGAAAGTCATGATCAGGAAAAGAGTCTTGACATCATTTTCAAAGAATTACTACAGGAAAATTGCCCTGATATTCTAGAAGCAGAGGGCAAAATAGAAATGGAGAGAATCCACCGATCCCGCAGAGAAAGAGATACCAAAAAACCAACCCCTAGGAATATTATAGCCAAGATCCAGAACTCCCAAGTCAAAGAGAAAATATTACAAGCAGCCAGAAGGACACAATTCAAATATCGTGGAGCAGCACTCAGGATCACACAGGACTTAGCAGCAGCTACATTGGAAGCTCATAGGGCTTGGAATACAATACACTGGAAGGCAAGAGAGCTTAGAATGCAGCCAAGAATAAACTACCCAGCAAGGCTGAATGTCCTCTTCCAGGGGAAAAAGATGGACTTTCAATGAACCAGGGGAATTTCAAAGGTTCCTTTTGGAATGGCCAGAGCTGAACAGAAGGTTTGATCTTCAGATACAGGACCCAGGTGAAGCATGGAGATTGGAGGAGAGGGGGGAAATATGAGGGACTTAATGAGGATGAACTGCATGTATTCCTGCATAGAAAAATGACACTGATAATACTCATATGAACCTTCTCAGTTAATAGAGCAGGTAGAGAGAGCTTTTATAGTTGAAGCACAGGAGAAAGCTGAATTCGAAGATAAAATATGGTATAAAAATGGAGTCAATAGAAAAAAAAGGAAAATGGAATGGGAGAAAGAAAAAGGAGAGGGGGAATAGTCTAAGATATTTCACATAAGATTTTTTTTTTATTACAATGAGCTATTGCAATGATATGGAAGGGGGGAGGCAAGGGGGAATGAGGGAAACTTTGCTCTCATCAGAGATGGCTAGGAGAGGAAGCAGCAAATATACTCAATGGGGTATAGACATCTGGAGTAAGAAGGAGGGGGAAGCACGGGGAAGGGGTGGGGATGTGAATAAAGGAGGAGAGGATGGACCATGGGGGGTAGAGTGGCCAGATATAACACATTTTCTTTCTTACTTCTTGCAAGGGGCTGGGAATGGAAGGCCTGCCCAGGACCATAGGGCCAGTTGGATTCTGGGCCTAAGGGGTGGTAAGGGGGCTTAGGGCTTCTTGGCACCGGGACCAGGGATCTGTCTGCTGCACCACTCAGCTACCCGACAGCAGAGTCATAGTGAAAGGAGAGAGAAAATAGAATACATGGTAGTAGAGAAATATGAAAGGAGGGAGTTGCGATCAGCAATGGCAATAGTGGAAAAATATGGAAATAACTTTTATGATGGACTTATCATAAAGAATGAGATCCACCCATGACAGAGTTGTTGGTGTTTGAACAAAGACTCAAGCACATTTTTGTTATGATTATTTGGGGGAGGGTACAGGGCAAGTAGGGCTGGATGGCCTGCCTGGGGCCACATAGAGGGGTGATCTTTGGGTATCTGGGGCCGGATTTGGACCCAGGTGCTCCTGGCTCAAGGGCCAAGGCTCTGTCTGTCACCCAGCCACCCCTACTATTATTACTATTTTATTTTATTTTGGGTCTTTTTTTTTCTTTCTTTCTTTTTTTTTTTTTTTTTTTGGGTTTTTGCAGGGCAGTGGGGATCGGATGGCTTGCATGTCACAAGGCTGGGTGACTGTTGGGTTTACGAGGCTGGATGTGGACTCAGGTGCTTGTGGCTCCAGGGATGTTGCTTTGTCCATTGCGCCACCTGGCCATACCTACAATTATTACTATTATTATTTTTTTATTTTAATTTTTTTCCTCTCCCCTTTACTTTTTTCGCCCAAACAAGTCTATCTATATTCATGGGGGAGGAGGAGGGATATTTTGTTTACTTGTAAACAAGAATATTTTATTAATGTAAAAAAAAACATTTGTACAAAATGAGAATAAAAAAATTAAAAAATTAAAAAAAGGAAAGAATTGGAGATGAAGTGTTATATTTGAGAAAAATCTAAGAGGCCAGAATAATTGGATCATAGAGTAAAATGGGAAAAGTGTACTACTAAAAGTGGAGAGGTAGAAAAATAGATTAAGAATGGTTTTAATTACAAACATGGTATGTTTTCTTTCATCTTGGAAGTAAAAGAGATTCTCTTTGCTGAGTAGTTCACTCATGTCTGACACTTTGTGATCCAAATGACCATCACACAATAGGGTTGTCTGTCCTCCACTATCTCTCAAGGTCTGTCCAGGTTCATGTCCACTATTTCCATGATACTAAGTAGGAAATTGATGCAGTCAATGCTTCACTTTAGGAAAATCACTTTAGGAGTAAAATGGAGGAGGATAGGAGTGAGGAGAAACTTGAGGGAAGGGCACAGTCATGGGGGCTTGCATCAGGGGAGCAATTGTTTGAGTGTGCAGAATATATGTAAACAAGAAATGTTCTTTATAAAAGTATAAATAGCAAGATAAGGCAATAAATTAAATGTTTCCAGTAAGCATGGGCCAAGAGTAAAAGATAACATCAAAGTTTTGAATTTGAATGATTAAGCATGTGCCACTTGATAGTAATAGGCAAATTTAGAGGGGAAAAATACAGAAAGACAAGTTCAATTATGGATATGGTGAATTAAAAATGTTTATAGATTATCTAATTTGATACATTTTGCAAAAATTGGGGGTAATGAAAACATGTCATCTTTCACTTTTCTTCCACCAATTTTTACCTCCCTAGTTGCTAAAGGGGATTAGAACCCTTTTATAATTTCAGGTCCTTAAAATTGGTGATATGTCTGTTTTAATGAAACTCACTGTAACCAAACAAGTGAGAATTCATTATTATATTTATAATACAATATGTATGTGTTTAGTACATTGTATATAATAGTATTTATAGCATTTATATTTTGGTCTCATTTAAAAGATTAAAAAACAGAGGCCCCACTTCTCCTTAGTAAGATATAGATGACGTACTTGAAGCCTTTATGGGGATAGCTGAAAATAAACCATAAGTCTCTCAAGGGTCCCAGCTCTATCGATTCATACAATAAAAGAAGTTTCCTCACCAGAAATAATCATCCTAAGTTAAAAGTGACCCATTTCAAACTTTGCAGGGTAAGATTGGTTTGAATTTAGAGGATCAGTGTGAAAATATTCCATCTGAATGAGATTCTGCTTCATTCATAAAAAAAATTTGGTGTTTCTGGAAATAAATTTTTACTCACAACCTACTGCCTTATGTAGTTGGCAGAAAGACAACCATTATGGGTTGCCAAAAATTCTCTCCACAATTTATCAATCTTGAATGATTTACTTGATTTTTTTCACAATTTATTAACTCATGTAATTAAATCCTAGTTTGCTACCATATTCTCCAAGGACAAGTAGAAATTAATGATAGTCTTTCAAAATGCCAGCCAACTGAAATCTGTATTAATTATCTACCCACCTCTTGAAGTTCATATTACAATTTTTCCTTGCCATCTCCAAATATTCTTAGCCTTTTAAGACAAATAAGTTATTTGTAAGATGTTTCCCTTTTTACAAGGTATTTTTAATGAATTTTCCAATGTTGGTATTATTGTTATTTTTCTTCCCTTTTGAAAGCTTCGTAATTCAGGTAATGACAGAAAATCTCTGGCTTATTTATTTGAAACAATAGCACAAACAAAAAGCAAGTAGGCATTGTGAAGTTACAGTGAAATGGATTAATGTTTAGGGATATCTAATTCACTATTAGAAATACTTAGATTGGTGACAGTGAATAGAGGGCCTGAGTTCAAATTTGACCTCAGACGCTTAATAATTGCCTGTATTAACTTGGGCAAATTACTTAACTCCATTTCCTTAAATAAAATTAAAAATGAAGCATTTATCTTTCCATTCTCCTAAAGAAATTCTTCAATCTTCATATTTTATTAGAGTCATTATATTACAAATCATTGCTTTTTTTCCAGTCTTTCACTTGTGCCTGTCTTTGTGACCCATGGTTCACACTATCGAATGGAGCTATTGTGGCAAAGACATTGAAGTGGTTTGACTTTCCTTCTCTAAAGGATTAAGGAAAATAGACTTTAAGTGACATGCCCAGAATCAGACAGCTAGTAAGAATCTGAGACTCATTTGAATTCAAATCTTTCTTCCTGGTCTGGCAATTCTATCCATTTGACCACCTTGTTCATTAACCAGCCCTAAGACTTACCCCTCTTTGAACTGACTATTTTTTCTTTCTCAGACTTATAGTTAAATGATCTCCTTTCTTCAAAATAATATGTAAGGATTCATTAGGATTATAGTAATTGAAAAATAATGTATTTATTGTTGTCCTGGAATAATTTTCCTTTCTATATATTAGATTTTTTCTTCAAAGAGTAATTCAACATTCCAAAAGATCCATGATTGAATTGATGCAGTTGCTCTTTTAACCAATGTATTTTAGTTTTTAGTTTTTTTTGGTAAAACATTGGGCTTGCCCAAGGTTACACACTTTCTGTTGACAATTGTCTCTCATCTTAATCAGACTGGTCCATAAAGAAAAGACATAGACCAGTAAGGGAACTCATATTATTTTCATCTCATATAATGAAGAAATGCAGTACAGCAGTAGTTCTCAAAGAATGTTCCATGATGCAGAAGTGTACTAATAGTTCCATTCAGTGTACCTTGAAACATTGAATGATTTGACAGATAAAAGAAAATTAGTGTATTATTTTATTTAATATGAATCTTCCTTATCAAGCACCTATATCTTGGTGTGATTTCCTAAATATAAGAAAATTCACCCATGAAGACACACACACAGATATCAAAACACATCAGACCTATAACTTAAAGAGAATTAAAAAAAATAACTCCTCTCATTGAAGAAAAACTAAAAATACCTCCTCACAATGTAGCCCCCCTAAATGTTTACCATAGTACAGTTTCTCATGGTAAAGAATATTGCACTGCAGTCCAAAACAAAATTGAGAATGACTGACATCAGACTTCAGATGTAGTGGCAAAAGAATAAATGTGTAATAACAAAATGGAGCAGATGTATTCCTTTAAATATTTACTCTATAAATAGATAAGTACTGGAATTGGCTGATCATGGTAACCTTAATGTGGATATAGCTGTGATGAGGTAATAAAGGTATAAGTAATCCCAGAGATGAGACAGAATTAGATCTAACACTGAAGTATTTGCAGCAAGTACCATCTTTGGCTGGGGACTTGGAGTTAAGAAAGGATAAAGAAAATTGAAGATCATTTGATACTACTTCCCAGAATGCAATAGTATTTGTAATAGAAAGCCTCTCTGGGTACAACAGTAGTAAGGACAAAAAAGAAATTATAGAAGAACTCTGATCACCATTCCACCCCATTATAGCTACAAAAGAAAATAACTTATGTCTTTTCCTATAATGTGGCATATTTAATTTGACATTTTCTAGATACATTTATTTCTGTTTGTAAAGACTGATTCACACTTGATGGGATATTTCCAATACTAGGGTCAGTTCAGACTGTTCTTTTATTATTTTACTTGCTAATCCACCATCTCATTAGAAAAACATAAGCAAACAAACCTCTTTCATTTCATAATGTCCAGGACAAGATCTTGAGTACAGTAGACATTCAATAAATATTATCCCCATCTCTAAAATAACAAGGCTGCAGATGATACCATTTACTTCTATTCATCATTGCAGTCATGAACCAATCAGGATAACTCATAAAATGCATTGGAATGCTCAAAAAGTAACAAAAGAAATGTACATATATTACATAAATAATATTATATTCTGTCAGTATCAAATTCTGCTTCATAAACTACTACTTTCTACTATTAATGAAATGTTAATAAATAATTGATAGTGAAATAAAAATGACTAGAGGTAACTTTTAGTAAATGTTGAGATTAATGACATTGCGGGGACCACTGAATGATTTAAAATGCCATACATCACTACAGCATTCATTAAACAAAATGCAAGAATACTTTAACACAGCATAGATAATTAAAACATATTGTTATATCCAAGAAGGAAGTTAGAGATGTGATGGAAGAGAAGATGCCCCACGTAACATATACTTTTCTGGAAACATTTTAACAGCTGATTAAAACATGGCAACACTAGGATCTATCACAAATGATAAGGTGGACCCCTAAGTGAGTGATGCTGGAAGCAGAAGATAAATTCCAATATTATAAGCAAAGGGATCTTAGAATGTTTTGTTGAGAAATATATGATTTGCAAATCAATTACATCTCTTCAAAAATAAAAATTTAAAAGAATTTTGTCAATGCCTCTTAATGAATCTCTTTATAAATGTGTTATACTAATAACATCCAAAATGTTATTTTGTCAAAGAAATTCAAAACTGTTTTTACTCCACCATATCAATAGGTCAGTGATTTCCAAGTGAGTACTCTCTCTAAAGTCTCTGTCTTCCTGCTTGTCTTATTCTCTGCTAAATCCTGTATAAGAAGGCTAACCAACTAACTAAAATGAATATGGTGATAGTTAAGATTTGATAGCAAAATTCCCCTAATTCTCTGGTCATTACTTTGGTAATACTCATTATGTCTAACAACCTCCATACTCAGTACATGATTGCCCCTTTTTCAATTGGAGAATTTTTTATTGATATCTATTTAACCACTTTTTGCAACCCATGCATAGTAGGAGATGGGGTGCAGTTTAGCACTGTTTGATTCGGTGCATTTCTCATTGACCTTTGAGTTACTCACAACTTTAGTTACCCAGAGATCACTGGAATACTTGATTTAGTTACATTTACTATGACCAGAAGATTACTAATTTTTAAAGGATAGATTTTTGTTTCAGGGAGGAACTGAAGGTCATTGAACAGTGCTGTGCAATTATCCCTATGTAATCCAGTCAACTCTACCCTCCCATTCAATTCTGAGCCAAGTGTATTGTTGATGTTCCATATATGTTTAAGAAAAAGAAAATAATGAACCAATTCTATATATGATCTGACTGCATAACATGATAAGAAAATGGAAATATTTCATCTGCTATCATTTCATCTTTTGTAGATAATAAAGCAAAACTAGATAAAGTTTGAGATACATATCACAAACATAGGATAGAATATGATATGGTAGTGAAAGTAAATGACAATCATCCAGGCATGTGCTAGTGTTCTTACTAATAACTTCTTGTTTTGCCTTAATGTAATCATGTTGCAATAGGTGGAGGAATCAACAAATGGAATTTCTATTGAGGATCTGCTTCTCACTAATAGGGAAGAATTGGATGCTCAGTGAAAATGAAAACTTCAGAAATACATTACTATTTCCTCATGGAATGTGTGGCAGTAAAAGCGAAACTCCTGATGGGTTTTGACATGAGCCCTCAATTCCAGGAGAAATGATAGGTAAAATTCTATGTTCAAAATTCAGAAGGTAAAATTCTATATTCAAAATTTTCCAGAACTCAGATCAGTAGGACTGGTAAAATACAAATAAATGAAATTCAAAGGATAAAAAGATAAAGAATTTTGGGGGGTGGAGCCAAGATGGCAGCATGAAGGCAGCATTTCCCAGGAACTCCTTCCCCCCCAAAACTCTAAAAGCTGTCAACTTATGACTCTAGCCAAAATTTAGAGGGGCAAAACCCACAGAAAGACTGAGTTATAAGTTTTTCCAGTCCAAGATAACTTAGAAGTTCCTCGGGAAAGGTGTGTTTTACCAGGAATGGGAGTTAGAAAAAGCCCCAGTCTCAGCACAGCCCAGGAACAGCTTGAAGGAGTGGTGAGAGAATAGGAGTTTGGAGTGAGGAGCACAGACCGCAGAACCTGCAGTGAGAATTGGGAGAAACCAGCCTGCACATCCAGAGCACAGCCCACAGATGGTAAGGGGGTCAGAGAAGATTTTAGAAATTTCTCTGCTGTCCCTGGAGGCAGGACTCTGCAGTTTGCCCACACTCAGATCCAGGTTGCAGTTTGGGCTTCCATACTAAGATAACTGATCAGGGCTACTCCTTACGACTCCAGGGCAGAGGTGAGTACTGTGGTCATCTACATATCAAATCACATGGAAGAGCATAAGACCCTGGAGGAAGAAAAGTCCTAGTGGGGTTTTCAGAAAAAAGCCCCAAAGCCTTGGAAGTTCTGTAAATTAGTCTTGGGCTGAGGAAATGAGTAAACAACAAAAAAGAAGAATCTGACCATAGAAAATTACTTTAGTACCATGGAAGATCAAAACACATAATAAGATGATGGAAAAATCAAAGCTTCCATATCCAAAAACCTCCAGGAGAATAGAAAATGGGCTCAAATGGGTGAGCTCAAAAAAGACTTTGAAAAGAAATTAAGGGAGGTGGAAGAAAAACTGGGAGAAGAACTGAGAGCAATGCAGAAAAATCATGAAAATAAAATCAGCAGGTTGGTGAAAAAATACAAAAAATACTCATTATAATATGTTAAAAACCAGTTTAGGCCAAATGGAAAAAAACAAAACAAAAGTCAAATGAGGACAAGAATGACTTAAAAAGCAGAATTGGCCAGCTGGAAAAGGAGATTAAAAAAATCTCTGAAGAAAATAACTCCTTCAAATGCAGAATGGAACTAAAGAAAGCTGATGACTTTGCAAGAAATCAGGAAGAAATAAAACTCTTCCAAAAAAAGCCAAAAATTAGAAGAAAATATGAACTATCTCATTGGAAAAAAACAAGTGACCTTGAAAACAGATCCAAAAGAAATTAATTAAAAATTATTAGACTACCTGAAACTCATAAGCAGGAAAAGAGCTAGACTTCAATTTTCAAGAAATAATACAGCAAAATTGCCCTGAGATCTTAGAAGCAGAGGGTAAAATAGAAATTGAGGGAATACATTGATCACTTCCTGAAAGAGATACCAAAAGAAAAACTTCCAGGAATTTTATAGGCAAATTCCAAAACTCCCAAATCAAAGAGAAAATTCTAAAAAGCTGCCAGAAACAACCAATTCAACTACTGTGACGCCATAATCAGCATTACACAGGAGCTGGCAGCATCTACATTAAGGACTTGTAGGGATTGGAATATGATATTCCGGAAGGCAAAAGATCTTGGTTTACAAATGAGAATCAACTACCCAGCAAAACTGAATATCCCCTTTCAGGGGAAAAGATGAACTTTCAATGAAACAGGGGACTTTCAAACTATCATATTGAAACAACCAGAGCTGAACAGAAAGTTTGATCACCAAGTACAGGACTCTGGTGAACCATAGAAGAGGCAAATGAGAAGGAATAACTATGAGGAACTTAATTATGTTTGCATTTCTGTATGGGAAGAAGATAATGATAACTCCTATGAACTTTCTCATTTATAAGAGCTGTTAGAAGGAACATATATAGACAGGGTGTAGGAAGGAGCAGAATATAATGGTATAATATAGTAAAAAGTTGTAGTCAATGGGTAATAAAGGAAGTAATGGATGGAAGGGAAAGGCGATGAAGAAGAAGCTAAGAAATTTCACATAAGAGGCAAGAAAAAGTTTGTCGAATGGAGTGGAATGGGGGGAGGGAAGGAGGGGATGAGTGAGCCTTCATTCTCATCAGAAATGACTCAGAGAGGAAAGAACAAACACACTTAATAGCGTATAGAAATCTATCTTACCCTAGAGAAAAATAAGAAGAAAGGGATGGGATAAGGGGGAATTGGGGGAGGGAAGGGGGAATAGGTGATAGAAGACAGGGAAGATTGTGGGAGAGGGTACTGAGATACAACACACTTTTGGACAGTGCCAGGATGAAAGGAGAGAGAGAGAATAAAACAAATGAGAGTGGGCAGAAATAGAGAGGAGGGAAATACAGCTAGTAATAGCAACTGTGGGAAAAATATTGAAGCAACTTCTCTGGTGGATTTATAATAAAAAAGAAAGCAATTCACCCCAGAGACAGAGCCATTGGAATCTGAACACAGACTGAAGTACAATTCTCTCTCTTTCTCTCTCTCTCTCTCTCTCTCTCTCTCTCTCTCTCTCTCTCTCTCTCTCTCTATTCTTGAGGTTTCTTGTCTTCCTGGGGAGGGGGAAGGGGGGTTTGTATTTACTCTTATAGCAAAATTATTGTAATAATATAAAATAAATAAATCTAGATCTGTCACTAAAAATAAAATAAAATAAGATAAACAATTCTGCTGATGAGGAAAACTTGAAGTTTTCTGAAGAGATTTGTGAAGATGTAAAGAAAACCATTTTAGATTTAAAAAGAAAAAAAAATGATGTATATAAGAAGGTAATAAGGGGAGGTAAAAGAAGATGAACACAAAAATAGACGATCATATTGTCATAATAGATTCAGAAATGCAATAACTCAGAATAAGCTATGCACCAGGGTGAAATGGTAAATGTATATAGTTCCTATTTTCTGTTAGTTTGTTCTTTTATTGTCTTAGAGAATACATAAAATTATGTTTGACCCCAGGGAAGATTGACCCAGGAGTCCCAAAGGCTTAGTAGTGTAGTACATGTCAAGGTCCAAGAAATATTAGGCCAGATACTGTCAGAAAAACACAGGATGTATTGACACTCATTGAATGGTAACACTTATCATTCCTTCATATCGCTGGGAGAAATAGAACTCATGAATTTCAATTCATCTAAACTTTTCAGTAGAGAAATAGCGTGGGAAAGGAGGAAGGAAAGGGGTCAACCTACCGCTACATAAACATGGAGATGATTCTTCTTATTGTCTATCTATTCCCAAAAGGGGGCAAGAAGAACAAACACAAAGGAAAGGCAACCCTCATTGGTGCCAGTCCTTTCACTACCCAAACATCTACATGGACTCTAAGAACTGATTGGTAAATTATATCCAGAGGGATAAATAAAACTGACTGATGTGATTGCTGAATCACTGTCAGTGATATTTGAAAATATAGTAGAAAAACCAGAGGTCCTTCAGGGCTCATGAAGGACAAATGACCTGAATTAAAAAAAAATCAAAGAAAATAACTTCTCCAAAGTTATTTGAGTTTGAATTCTATTTCCCCCCAAATTCTAGAATATTATTTAATCAATATATTTTATTCTGTTAAATGTTTGCCAATTACATTTTAAAAATTACATTCATGTGCTAACAATTTCGCATTCCAAATTCTCTCCCATCCATCTCTTCTGCCTCCTTGAAAAGGCAAGCAACTTACTATCAATTATATGAAACGATGTAAATCATATTTCCATATGAGCCAGTTTGGGAAAGAAAATACAAACAAAAAAAGCCAAGAGAATTTAGAAAGTTTAAAAAAATTATGCTTTAATCTGCATTCAGAGTTCTCTCATGGTAGTGTATAACTTTTTCATCCAAGGAATTTTATAATTGTATTGGATAATTGTCTTGATCAAAGTATCTACGTCTTTTTTCTGTTATTGGGTACAAGGTTCTCCTGATTCTTCTCATTTAATTTTGGATGAGCTATTATAAGTATGCCCAGACTGTTTTTAAAAACCATCTTATTCCCCATTTCTTCTTTTTTTGAAGAAAGATTTTATTTATTTAGAGTTTTACAAATTGTCCCCCGTTTTTGCTTTCCTCCTCACAGCCCCCACAGAATGCTTTCTGTTAATCTTTACATTGGTTCCATGTTATACATTGATCTCAGTTGAATGTGATGAAAAAGAAATCAAATCTTTAAGGAAGAAAAATAAAGTATGAGATAGTAAAATTAAATAATCATACATTTTTTTTTAATTTAACAGTAATAGTCTTTGGTCTTTGTTCAAAGTCCATAATTCTTTCTCTGGATACAGATGGTATTCTCGATTGCAGATAGCCCCAAATTCTCCCTGGTTGTTACACTGAAGGGATTAACAAGTCCATCAAGCCTGACCATAACCCCCACATTGTTGTTAGGGTGTACAAAGTTTTTTGGTTCTACTCATCTTGCTCAGCCTCTCTTCATGAAAATCTTTCCAGGCTTCTCTGAATTCCCATCCCTCCTGGTTTCTAACAAAACAATAGTGTTCCATAAAATACATATACCATAGTTTGTTAAACCATTCCACAAAATTGAAGGACATTCACTTGATTTTCAATTTTTTGCCACTACAAACAGGGCTGCTAAAAATATTTTTGTAAAAGTGATCTTTTTACCCTTTTCCCATATTCTCTTCTGGGTATAGACTCAATAGTAGTATTGCTGGCTCAAAGAGCATGCACATTTTTGTTGCCATTTGGGCATAATCACAAATTGTTCTTCCCTTTCCATAGATTTGACAGGTAATCTACTACTTAATCTTTTAGTTTGCTTGTAGTATTGTATTTTATGTCTAAATTTTGTATCTATTTGGATCTTATTTTGGTATAGGGTGTGAGGTTTTGGTCTAATCTAAGTTAGTTCCATACTAACTTCCAATTTTACCAACACTTTTTATCAAAGAGAGAGTTTTTATTGCAATAGCTGAACGCTTTGGGTTTATCAAACATCAAATTACTATAATAATTTCCTGCTATTGCATCTTATCTATTCCACTTCCACCACTCTATTTCTTAGCCAATAGCAGGCAGTTTTGATGACTGATGCTTTATAATATAATTTTATATCTGGTAAGGCTAAGCCACCTTCTTTTGCACTTTTTTTCATTGAATCCCTGAAAGTTCTTAAATTTTTATTTCTCCATGTAAATGTACTTACAATTTTTTCTAGATAATTAAAGTAATTTTTTTTTTATTTTGATTGGCAGGGTGCTAAACAAGTAGTTTAGTTTTGGTAGAATTGCCATTTTTATTATATTAGCTTGATCTATCCATAAGCAGTTGATGTTTGCTCAGGTATATAAATCTGATTTTCTTTGCATGAGAAGAGTTTTGTAATTGTTTTCAAAAAGCTTTTTGAGTCTGCCTTGGCAGATAGACTCACAGGTATTTTAAATTTTCTGAGGTTACTTTGAATAGGATTTCTCTTTCTAGCTCTTTCTGCTGTATCTTGCTAGTCATATATAGAAATGTTGAGGATTCATGAGGGTTTATTTTATATCCTGCTACTTTGCTAAAGTTGCTAATTATTTTTAGTAGTTTTTTAGATGGCTTTTTGAGATTCACTAGATACACCATCATGTCATCTGCAAAGAGTGAGTTTTGTCTCCTCCTTCCCTATTCTAATTCCTTCAATTTCTTTTTGTTCTCTTATTGCTGAAGTTAACATTTCAAATATGATATTGATTATAGTGTGATAATGGGCATCCTTGATCAAGTGTGTCTAAGTTAAGTTTAAGCCAAGTCTGATGTGATAAAAATTCAGTGGTTCTCATCTCCTCCCTTCTTCCCCTCAATTACAATAGGTCTTTTGTAGCTCTTGACAATGAGTTTTACCCCATTCAATCTACCTCCAACTTCCATTCTCCTTACTGTCCCCCCTTTTTAAGATAGTATTGTTTATAAATCATTCTATCTGAGTCACAGAAAAGTTATGAGTGTCCATCATTTCTGACTACATATTTTCTCTCTATTAGAGAGTCATTAGAGAGTTCCAATTCTCAAGACTTATGAGAATCTTTCTCCCAAGTGGGTATATAGTCAGTTTTATCTTACTGTATAGCAATTTGGTTTTTTTTCCCTTTTCATGTATCTCTTGAGCCTTCTGTTTGATGTCCAAATTTTCTATTTAGCTCTGGCCTTTTCATCGTGAAATCTTGGAAGTCTTTTTCCCTGGAAGAGAAGGCTCATCTTTGCCAGGTAGTGGATTCTTGGCTGCATTCCAAGCTCCCTTGTTCTTCAGAATATCTCATTACAAGCCCTTCAATCCCTTAATGCTGCTGCAGCCAGATCCTTTGTAATCCTTACTATGATATTTAATTTTTTTTTTCTTTCTGGCTGCTTGTAGGAGTTTTTTCTTTTATATGATTGGCCTGGAACTTGGCCACAACATTCCTGGGTGTTTCCATCTTACAATGTCTTTCCAGAGGGGTTAGATATATTCTTTCAATAACTATTTTGCCCTCTGCTTCCATGATATCAGGACAACTTTCCATCACTAAATCCTGTAATATTAATTCCAGGCTTTTGTTTCTCTTCAATGTTTTCAGGAAGGCCAATAATTCTCAGATTCTCCCTTCTTCACATGTTCTCAATGTCAGTGGTTTTGCTGATGAGGGATTTTACATTTTTGTCTATTTTTCGATCTTTTTGTTTTGTTTAACACAATCTTGTTGTCTCATGAAGTCATTAGTTTCTTCCAATTCCATTCTTTTTTTTAGAGAAGAATATTTTTCTTCATTTATCTTTTGCAACTCCTTTTCCAATTGGTCCATTCTATTTTTGAAAGACTTTACTATTTTGAGAGAATCATTTCCTTTTTGCATTTGTCCAGTTGAAGATTTGAAAGAGTTATTCTCATTTTCTATTTGTCCAATTGAATTTTCCAAGGATTTGTTTTCTTGTTGCATGATGCTAATTTTCTCTTGCAATATGTTGATTTTCTCTTGAATTTGTTTTCCCAATTTTTCCATTTGACTTTTAAACTCCTTCCTGATTTCTTCAAGGAAGTCTTTCTGGGCTGAAGACCAATTCATATTCTCCTCAGCAGTGCTAGATCTCTCTGGGCTAGAATCTGTCCCTTCTAAGTATTTCTCCATAGGCCCCCCTTTTCTCTGGCCCTTTTTAATCTTGTGATGGGGGAGGGGGCTGACTCTCAGAGGTTTGCTTTTGAAGATCCTAGAGGCTTTGTTCACTTGGCTTAGTAATTCCAGGGGCCAACCAGTAGGGGCTGCTGCTTGCTTTCTCTTTAATGAGGTCCTCAGCAGCAGGGTCTGAGTTGACATTGAACACTGGGCTAGACCCTGGGGGACATAGTTAATCTCTTTCTGTTGAGTGAACTCAGTTGCCCTGAGTGGTGGTGGTAGGGGGTTGTTTATTGTTTGTTCTGGGCAAAGGGCTCTGCTAAGTGTATGTGGCTCAGGTGCCTGACCCAGCTGGTTGTTCTCCAGGCATGCTCTGAAACTCTGTGCTGGAACTCCATAGTTCCACTTCCCCACCACCACCACCACCAAAGATTCCACAACTAAAGTTAGATATCACACCTGATACTCAGCAAAGTATCTATGGCTGAGGCTGTCCCTCCGGCTTCCACCAGCAGCTGTCCCCAAACTGATCCTCTGCTCTTATCTCCAGTTTCACCCATGGTCCCCTGAGACAGACCTTCTTGGTAGGTGTTCTTCTAGCTTCTCTTTCTGGGTTTTGTTGATGGATTTTCTGTGAAGAAGTTTCTGTCATGTTATTTCTGAGGGGGAAAGAGAGAGCACCTATCACAGTGCCTGTCTTCTCCCTGCCATCTTGGCTGGAAGACTTATTACCTATTTCTTAAAACACTATTCCATCACAATCATATATCACAAACCATTCAGCAAATCCCTAAATGTTGGGAAAGTCCTCCATTTCAAATTCCTTGCCACCATAAAACAAGCTACTATAAATGTCCGTGTACACATACATCATTTTCCTTTTAGTTATTTGGGATACAAACCTAGTAATGGTATTGCTAAGTGAAAGAGAATGCAAATTTTATAGCCCTTTTGGTGTAAGTCCAAATTGTTCTCTAAAATGTTTGGACTATTTCAGAACTCTAATAACAATGCCATACTGCAGTGTCCAAATTTTTCCACATTCCCCCTCACCCCTCCTGAAGCACTTGTTATTTACATGTTTCTGCCATGCTATTCAATCTAATTAGGTGTGAAGTAATATCTCAGAATTGCTTTAATTTGCATTTCTCTATTCAGTAGTGTGTTAGAGCGTTTTTATGTGATAATTGAAAACTTTTATTTCTTCTGAAAACTTATCTGGAAAATTGCCTCTTCATAACATTTGATTATTTATCAATTGAGGAATGATTCTTTAGACTGTTTTAGTAAAGAGAATCAGTAAAACATTAACAAAGAGCAATGTGGCTTCATCAAGGATAGATTATAGCCCAACCTCCCTAGAGAGAAATCTAGAATTACACCCAAAGGGCAACAAAAATGTGCATATCCTTTCATCTAGCAATACCACTACTGGTTCTATACCCTGAAGAGATAATGAAAAGGGTAAAAATAAAAACATCACCCGTATAAAAATATTCATAGCAGCTCTGTTTGTGGTGGCAAAGAACTGGAAATTGAGTGAATGTCCTTCAATTGAGGAATAGCTTAAGAAACTGTGCTATATGTATGTGATGGAACACTATTCTATTAGAAACCAGGAGGGATGGAAATTCAGGGAAGCCTGTAGGGATTTCCATGAACTGATGCTGAATGAGATGAGCAGGACCAGAAAAACATTCTACTCTCTAACAGCAACATGGGAGTGATGATCAACATTAATAGACTTGCTCATACCAACAGGACAACAAACAGGCACAATTTGGGGATATCAATGAAGGAGACTACCATCTGTATCCAGAGAAAGAATTGTGGAGTTTAAACAAAGACCAAAGATTATTGCCTTTAATTAAAAATAATGTTAACTTATTATGTAATTCTGCTCTATCACATACTTTATGTTTCTTCCTTAAGGATATGATTTCTCTCTTATCACATTCAGCTTAGATCAATGCATACCATGAAAACAATGTAAAGACTAACAAACTGCCTTCTGTGGGCAGGGAAGCAAGATTAGGGGGAAAATTGCAAAATTCAAAATAAATAAAATCTTTCAAACATAAAAAAAGATAGATTATAGCACATAGCCCTTATAATCAGTTTTTGGAATTTTATTTTAGTAATTTCAGCAATGCTGTATAATTACTAAATTTAACAAAGCATCTGATAATGTCTTTCATGTTATTCTTGTGAAAAAAAATGGGGGAGAAGAGCCATAAAGAATAGTGTAATTGGGTGGACATGGAATGACTAAAGTAAAAGAGTAGTCATTTTTGCTTTTATAACAATGTAGAAGAGGCCTCCACCAGAGTCCTTTCTGTAAGAATTTGACTCTATGTTGTTTAATGTTATTACTGATGCCTTTGATAAAATAATAAGTGTTATTCTTATCAAGTTTAGAATTGATATAAATCTAAAAGGACTAGTTAATTGAGTTAGGTTACAAAAAGATCATAGCAGACTAGAATATTGGGAAGATTTTTTTAAATATATTTGTTCTGAACCTATGATTTAACTATCATAGGAAATTTATGGAAGGAAACTTCTTCCACTTTTCTGACTGCTATCCCTATTTCCCCAACTACCAAATTAACTTAGCAAACTTGCTTATATAGTCAAAAATAATTGACTTGTTCAGTGAGAGGCTAAGTGATTTTATAATACTCAGAGAAAAGAAAATAACCAAGATCTTCTTGATTCTGACTGACATCAGGTATCTCTATAACATACTACCTTTCTAAGGAAGAGGTTTCTTCTTTATTTTCTTCCTAATTAGATAATTTTTAAAAATATAAATGTAAATTCTTGCACTTGGGCTCAAGAAATTTACTTACAAATAAGAAACAGCATAGGCAACAGTTTGTCTGAAAAAGATAGTGAGACACTGAGTGTACTGAAATCTCAATATGTCAAATGTGTGCTATAACAGTGGTTACAGTTAAAGTAATATTGAGTATATTAAAAGAGGAAGGATTGAGGAGGTGATATTCTGAATGTAATCTATTCTTGTTAGGCCATAATTGAAGTACTAGATTCCATTCAGGGACTCTATATCAGGCAGAAAATTAATAAACTAGAGAATAGGTTGTGGATAAAGTTCTCAAATCTATTCTAAAACAGAATTATTTAAAGGAACTAGGGATGTTTAGCCTGAAGAAAGGAGAAATGCCCAAAGAGTCATAAGAATTATCTTCAAGTATTTGCATGATTGTCATGTGAAAAAGACATTGAATTTATTCTGTTTGGCTCTGGGAAACATAAATAAGGACAATGGGTATATAAAAAAAGTTAAAATTAAGTTCAATATCAGGAAAATAATTCCTAATATTTAGAATTATTATCCAAATGTGAACTGGGCTGCTTTGGTAAGTAACAACTGCATATGTGAGTATGACTAAATAGAATCTCCTGCTGCAGATTTCAAACAAGGATTAAATTTAACACACATTTATAAAGATTATTCTTTATACACAATGCCATGCTATGTCCCAGGCATTAAAAAAAAAAGAAAATAATGGTCCCTGACCTTAGTTCTATGTCTTTGTTTGTTTGTGTGTGTTTGTGTGTGTGTGTGTGTGTGTGTGTGTGTGTGTGAAAAGTTACCATTTCCTCCTCATATTATCATCTAGAATGACCACATTATTCTCACATTTGATTTATAGAGCTAGGAAAAAATTCAGATGAGTTGACATGCTCAATCACTTTTCTAGGTATCTAATCAAATTGATGTACTTCATTTCTAGGTTTCAGATATCTGCCCTAAGGGTGGTGATAATCCCTCCCCCCTTTGGAAGTCTTCAAAGAGTGTGTAATTAATTTTCAGTATGTTGTAGAAACGTTTCTTCTTTCTTCTTCTGGTATGTATTAAATCAGAGAACTTCTAAGGTCTTTTTCAGCTCTGAGATGCTGAGGCCCTATCAATAGATATACAGCATATATATGCCAATGCCAACAATGTAGGTCAATTAATTCTTAGAATTCCTTCAGTCCCATTCATATGGATGAAATGGAGGTAATAATCATATTACTAGCTGATATTAATTCAACAAGCAGTCCCCTCAGAACCTCCACACTTACAGCAGCTATTAGCCTCTATGGCAATACCTTCTGGGTAAGCATTTACTCTCATTCTCCATTCCCTAGTATTCAAAATATTACCTCCTTGCTACAATAGTTTTCTCACCTGAAAGTTCACTTAGTATCTGTGATCCCTTTAATTGAATGATTTCTCCTAGAATATTATTTTAAAAAATGTACCTATGTTAGTCATTTCTTCGTTCCTCTCTGTATTCTACTTAACTCCAGAATTTCTCCAATATGCCAATACTCTGCTATCTTTTCCTTCAGGATCCCCTCATTCAAACCCAATTCATGTGCTTATCATGGCATCACCTCCCTGATTTTGTAGTCTGTGGGTATACTAAAGGACCGCCACCTGGACAGTCTCAGGAGCTGGCACGCTGCCCTGAGAGATAAGGTATGCCAGAGTCCTTGGGAGCTGGACATTCCACCCCACAGACCAAGGGCACTAGACACAGCTGTGTTTTACCACCTCCTCCCTAACGTACCCCCTTATCCTGTAATATTAGACACTGCACATACACACCACTTGTGTACCCCCATTCCCTCAATTATTCTTTGTTCTACCCCAAAAGACCTAACAGTATATATGTAATAGCTAAGCAGTAATAAAATTGAGCTGGAGGCATAAGGCAGTGGTGGCTTGACTACTTATTCTCAGCTCTCCTGCTGGAGGGAGGTCGTTGCTGTGTGCCCCAAGGTGAAGCAAGCCACAAAAGTTGTCTTCTTTTAGAACAAAGGACAAACATCCTCATCTTTTTCCTTACCTTCTCCCCATCTTTCTTGCATTGTCCTCCTCCATTAATATGTGAGGGCTTTTAGGAATTATTTTACTGCTATTTTCAGTGATTAATGAAGTTCCTGGCACATCAAAAATACTTAATAAAATACTTGTTGATTTGGATCAATAATGTATTAGAGAAACAAAAATAAAAAATTCTTCCTCATTTTCAAGGATAAAAAAATATGGAGGGAGAGGGCATGAACAGTAAATAGCAATTGAAGAGCAGCTAGGTAGTGCAGTGGATAGAGCACCGACCCTGCAGTCAGGAGTACCTGAGTTCAGATCTGGCCTCAGACACTTAATAATTACCTAGCTGTGTGGCCTTAGGCAAGCCACTTAACCCCATTGCCTTGCAAAAATAAACCCAAAATAAAAACCTAAATAGCAATAGAGCTATTAATAGCAAACAGCTCTGGTTCCAACTCTTTCATTAGCTAATTCTAAGTATTCAGACATATCACTTCCCTTCTCTTGTTCTCTTATCTGTAAAAGACATATGATAGACTTTGTGATTGTGAACATTCCATTCTCTCCCCTTATATTCTGTGACTCTTACTGGAAATACCATAATGATTCAAGGTAACTAAGTAGAAAGTAAAAATAATGCAAGTGGAGAATGCATGAGACTTGAAGGGACTAAGAGAGCTGAAGAGTGGTTCTGAATAGCAGAAGAGGATCTCAGTGGTTCATAGGATTGCAGAGTTCAGAGCAGAGCTTGTACTCCTGAGAAATGGAGTACCTTCATTCTTGCAAGTTGTGATTTGTCAAATGCTAAGAGATATATCTATCTTAAATTTCTCTCTTTCACTGACCAGCCTTGATCATTGAAAAATATTTTGAAATGATAAAATACATGTCAGATTTTTTTTTAACTTTTTTTTGAAAAAATCCTTATTAAAATATTTTAAAGGACAATACATAAATATTTTGAACTATAAGGCATAAGAACATAAACATTAGGAAAGATGAAATTTTTAATATACTTTTGGTTAATACAAAAAACAACAAATAATTTTGGATGGTATACCCATATATTGGAACGCTAAATTGCAATTTATGCTACAATTAGTTATTATGTTTTCATTATCATTCTGTAAAGTTTGTTAAATAGCAATTTAATTCTTTTTGGTAAATTAATCCAAATATATCCCATATCTATGATTGGAATTGAAAACAAAAATTAAGACAAAAATTCCAGGTATTTCTTGTACCTGTTTCTTGCAAGAGCTAGCATAAATCCATATTACCATATTATTTTCCAGTTTTCCCAACAATTTTTGTCAAATAGTGAATTCTTATCCCAGAGGCTGATATATTTCAGTTCATCAAATAGTTAGTTGATTGATGTATTCATTTGTTGCAGTTTCTTTTGAAATCCACTGATCCATTACTCTATTTCTTAAACAATACCAGCCAGTTTGGATGACCACTGCTTTATAGTACAATTTTAGATTTGGAAGAGCTAGACCACCTTATTTAAATATTTTTTTCCATCAGTTCCTTTGCTATTATTGCCATTTTTTTGTTGCAATGAATGTTGTTACTATTTTTTTTCCTAGTTCAGTAGTTATTTGGTAGTTTGATAATTAAATTTGGGTAGAAGTGTCATTTTTTTATATTAGCCAACCTAACCATGGATATTTCACATTAATTTTTTTCTTTCTCTATTTTATTCATGTAAATACTTAGAGATATAATATATTCTTTAATAACTACTTTGACTGAATCTCATAAGTTTTGTTATGTTGTCTCGTTATTGTAATTGTCTGAGATGACATGACCAATCCTTTCTTTTTTTTCTAAATTTCTATTTTTAATTAAATAATTATTTTTTATTGGTTTTCCAATAATAGACAATAGTAGTTTCTACCAATCACTTTTTGGTAAAGTTTTAAATTTTCCACTTTTTTTCCCCACCCTCCTTTCTCTCTGCCCCCTACCCCACAGAAGGCCATCTGATAATCTTTATATTATTTCCATGCTATGCATTTATCAAAATTCAATGTGTTGAGGGCAAAAAAAACAGATCCTTGAGGGAAAAATAAAATATCAGAGAAATCAAAATTATGTAGTGTATAATACAACCTTTTTCTTAAAAAAATTGAAGGTAATAGTCAGTGGTATTTTTTTAGTTCCACAATTCTTTCTCTGGATGCAGATGGTATTCTCTTTTGCAGATACCCCAAAATTGTCCCTGATTATTGCACTGATAGGATGAGCATGTCCAATAAGATTAATCATCATCCTTATGTTGCTGTTAGGATGTACAATGTTCTTCTGGTTCTGCACATCCCACTCAGTATCAATTCATGCAAGTCTTTCCAGGATTCTCTGAAATACCATTCCTCCTGGTTTCTAGGAAAACAACAGTGTTCCATAATACATACATACATACATATATATATATATATATATATATATGTATATATATATACATATATATATATATATATATAAAATTCTGCAATTGATGGACATTCCCTCTATTCCCAGTTCTTTCCTAACACAAAGAGAGGTGCTGTGAATATTCTTGAGCAAGTGATGTTTTTTTCTTTAGAAAAATTTTATTGAATTTTACAATTTTTAATCTATTCTTGCTCCCCCCCCCCCACAGAAGGCATTCTGTTAGTCTTTACATTGTTTCCGTGGTATGTATTGATCTCAGTTGAATGTGATGAGAGAGAAATCATACTTTTAAGGAAGAAAAATAAAGTAAGAGAGATGGCAAAATTAAATAATTAGATAACTTTTTTTTTCCAAATTGAATGTAATAATCTTTGGTCTTTGATGAAACTCCACAATTCTTTCTCTGGATATAGATGGCAAAAAATTTTCCCTGGTTGTTGCACTGAAGGAATGAGCAAGTCCATTAAGATTGATCATCATCCCCATGTTGCTGTTAGAGTATACAATGATTTCTGTTTCTGCTCATCTTGCTCAGCATCAGTTCATGCAGATCCTTCCAGGCTTCTATGAATTCCCAGTCCTCCTGGTTTTTAATAGAACAATAGTGTTCCATGACAAACATATACCACAATTAAAGGACATTTACTTAATTTCCAATTCTTTTCCACCAAAAACAGAGCTGCTAGGAATATTTTTGGACAAGTGATATTTTTACCATTTTGCATACTCTCTTCAGGGTATAGACCCAGTAGTGGTATTGCTGCATCAAAGGGAATGCAGATTTTTGTTGCCCTTTGGGCATAATTCCTACTGCTCTCCAGAAAGTTTGGATGAGTTCACAGCTCCATCAATAATGTATTAGTGTCCCTGATTTCCTGCATCCCTTACAACATTGATCATTGTCCTTTCTGATCCTATTGGCCAGTCTGAGAGGTGTGGTGTAGTATTTCAGAAATGCTTTAATTTGCATTTCTCTAATAAGTAATGATTTAGAGCAATTTTTCCACATGACTATGGATCAGTTTGATTTCCCCATCTGTAAATTGCCTTTGCATATCCTTTGACCATTTGCCAATTGATGAATGGCTTGTGCTTTAGAAAAATGTGACTCAGTTCTCTGTATATTTTAGAAATGAGTCCTTTGTCAGAAATATTAGTTGTAAAAATTATTTCCCAATTTACTACATTTCTTTTGATCTTGGTTACCCTGATTTAATCTGTGCAAAACCTTTTTTTATTTAATGTAATCAAAATTATCTAGTTTGTTTTTAGTGATATTCTCCATCTCTTCCTTACTCATAAACTACTTTCCTTTCCATAGATCTGACAGGTAAACTAATCCTTGATCTTTTAGTTTGCATATAGTATTGATTTTTTTTCTTTTTTTCAGGATTTTGCAAGGCAAATGGGGTTAAGTGGCTTGCCCAAGGCCACACAGTTAGAGACAGGGCTTGAACTCAGGTACTTCTGACAACAGGGCCGGTACTCTATCCGCTGCACTACCTAGCCACCCCGATATAGTATTATGTTTTTATATCTAAATCCTGTATCCACTTGGATCTTATTTTGGTATAGGGTGTGAGGTGTTGGTCTAATCTAAGTTTCTTCCATATTAACTTCCTATTTCCTCCAACAGTTTTTATCAAAGAAAGAGTCTTTATCCCCAAAGCTGGTCTCTTTGGTTTATCAAACATCAGATTACTATAATCATTTCCTGCTATTACACCTAATTTATTCCATTTCCAGCACTCTATTTCTTAGTGAATACCAGTCAGTTTTGATGACTAATGCTTTATAATATAATTTTATATCTGGTAAGGCTAAACTACCTTCTTTTGTACTTTTTTTCATTGAATCCATGGAAATTCTTGACTTTTTATTTCTCCATATGAATTTACTTACATGTTTTCTAATTTATTAAAGTGACTTTTTGGAATTTCAATAGGTAGGGCACTAAAAACGTAAATTAAATTTGGTAGAATTACCATTTTTACTATGTTAACTCAGCTTTTCCATGAGCCGTTGATGTTTGCTCAGTTATTTGTCTGATTTTATTTGCGTGAGAAGTGTTTTGTAATTGTTTACAAAAAGTTTTTGAGTTTCCCTTGGTAGATAGAATCCCAGATATTATATATTGTCTGAAGTTACTTTGAATAGGATTTCTCTTTCTAGCTCTTTCTGTTGTATCTTGCTAGTCATATATAGAAATGTCCTGGATTTATAAGGGTTTATTTTATATCCTGCAACTTTACTCAAGTTGGTAATTATTTCTAGTAGGTTTGTAAATGATTTTTTTGGATTCTTTCATGTCATCTGCAAAGAGTGAGTTTTTACTCTTCCTTCTCAATTCTAATTCCTTCAATTTCTTTTTCTTCTCTTATTGCTGAGGCTAACATTTCTTATGCGATATTGAATAGTAGTGGTGACAATGGGCATCCTTGTTTCACCCTTGATCTTATTGGGAATGCTTCAAGCCTATCCCCATTGCATACAATGCTTGTTTATGGTTTCAGATCGATACTGCTTATTATTCTAAGGAATAAATCATTTATTGTTTCACTCTCTAGTATTTTCTTTAGGAATGGATGCTGTGTTTTGTCACAAACTTTTTTCAGCAACTATTGATATAATCATATGAATTATGATAGATTTGTTATTGATATAATTAATTATACTGGAAGTTTTCCTAATATTGAACCAACCCTGCATCCCTCGTAAATGTTTGATAGAATCTACTTGTGAATCCATCTGGTCCTGGAGACATTTTCTTTAAGGAACTCAATAATGGTTGAATTTCTTTTTCTTAGGGTTGTTTAGATTCTTAATTTCCTCTTCACTTAACCTGGGCAACTTACGTTATTGTAAATGTTCATCCATTTCACTTAGATCATCAAATTTATTGGCATAGACTTGGGCAAAATAATTCTGAATTACTTTAATTTCTTCCTCATTGGCGGTGAGTTCACCTTTTTCATTTATGATACCACCAATTTGATTTTCATATTTCTTTTTTTAATCAAATTAACCAAAGAAAGGTTAATCTATTTTTTTTGTTTTTTATATAGTCAGCTTGATTTTATTTATTAGTTTTTAAAGTTTCTTGCTTTCAATTTTTTTATTTCTCCTTTGTTAGAATTTCCAATTTATTATTTAATTGGAATTTTTAATTTCTTCTTTCTCTAATATTTTTAGTTGCACATTTAGTGTATTGATTTCCACTTTCTCCAACTTATTCATGCAAGCATTTAAAGATATAACATATCCACCGACAAGTTCATTGGCTGAATCCCATAAGTTTTGGTATGTTGTCTTGTTATTGTCATTGTTTAAGAGGAAATCATTAATTCTTTCTATAATTTGTTGTTTGATCCACACATTCTTTAAAATTAGTTTTAGGTATATTTCTTCATGGGCTATTATTGCATATGATTTTTATTGCATTATGATCTGAGAAGGATGTATTAACTATTTATGCCTTTCTGCATTTGATTGTAATATATTTGAACCCTAGTACATGGTAAATTTTTGTGTATGTACCATATACTGCAGAAAAATTCCTATCTATCACCATTCAATTTCCTCCAAAGATCTATCATGTCTAGGCTTTCTAACATTCCATTGTCCTCCTTAACTTCCTTCTTGTTTATTTTATATTTAGATTTATGTAAATTTGAGAGTGGGAGGTTGAGGTTTCACAGCAGTACAGTTTTACTGTCTATGTCTTCCTGTAGCTCATTCAACTTCTCATCTAAGAATCTGGATGCTATACCACTTAGTGCATACATATTTAGTACTGAAATCATTTCATTGTCTATGGTACCTTTTAGGAGGATATAGTTTCTTTCCTTATATCTTTTACTGAGATATATTTTTGCAGCTGCTTTGTCTGAGATAAAGATTCCTATGCCTGCTTTTTCACTTCAGGTGAAGCTAATATATACTTTGCTCCAACCTTTTATTTTATTCTGTATGTATCTCTCTGCTTCAAATGAGTTTCTTGTAAGTAGCATATTTTGAATCCTAGTTTTTAATCAACTCTTCTATCTGCTTAGCTTTTAAGAGTTTATCCCATTCACATTCAAAGTTATAATTACTTTATCATCCTCCATGCTATCTTCCCTCTATTTATATTTTCCTCATTTTTCACCTTATCCCTAGTCCCTAATATTTTGTTTCTGAATACCAACTCTTTCAGTGTATTTGCCCCCTTCTATTCAAGTCCCCTACCTTTTCTTTTCCCTTTCCCTTTGACCTGCCTACCTTCACTTACTTTTGTCACACTTTTCTACCTCTCCACTTTTACCCTCTTAACTTAAAAGGTAAGATAAAATAACTTAAAAGCTAAGATTAACTTAAAAAGTAAGATAAATTTCTAAACTCAGCTGAGTATAGGTATGTGTTTATCCCTCTTTGAGCCAAACCTGATGAGGGTAAGATTCTGGTGGCTCTAACCTCCTCCTTTCTTTCCCTCCATTGCAATAGGTCCTTTGGCCCTCTTCATGTGATACAATTTTCCCCCATTAACTTTCCCCCTTCCTCCTGTCTTTTTTTAAAGTCATTTTTTTAAAATTTTCATCCATTTATACATACATATTTCCAAGTTACAAAATTTCCCTCCCCCCTTTCTTCCCATGCCCCTCCCCCCAGCAGGGAACAGTCAGGTTATCTTTTTACATACATATTTTGCTAACCATATTGTTAACATTTGTCATGCAGAATTAAGATCAATGGAAAGAGATACATAATAGATAATTTTGTAAAGTGTTTTCAGATTCCATAGGTGTATTTCTTTTCTGTATGTTTGTTTTGTTTTGTTTTGTCTTCCTCTGATTCAGGATAATATAGACCATTCCCCATCTAACATAGTTGTCCTAGCTCTCTGAGTTGTCCATTGGGGTTGCTTCCATCAAGTTTGTCCATCTCATAATGTTGATGTGTACATTGTTCTCTTGGCTCTACTCCCTTTGCTCAGTATCAGATCCCATAGGTTATTTCATGCTTTGCTAGAGTGCAACCATTTATGGTTTCTTATAGAACAATGATATTCCATAGTATTCATATGTCATTAGCCATTCTTGAATTGATTGACATCCCCTCAATTTCCAACATTTTGTCATTACAAAAAAAAAAGAGCTACTTTGAATATTTTGGAACATGTAGGACTTTTCCCCTTTCTTCCATAATATCTTCTGGATATAGTCCTAGAATTGGAATTTCTGGATAAAAGGGTATGAATAGTTTTCTTGCTCTTTGGACATAGTTCTATATTGTTCTTCAGAAAAGTTGAATCTGTTCACAACTCGATCAGCAAAGTATCAATGTCTAAATCCTCCCACATCCACTCTAACATTGATCATCTTCCCTTTTTCTCATCTGGGCTAATTGAATAGGTATAAGATAGTAACTCATTATTGTTTTAATTTGTATTTCTCTAATCAATAGTGATTTGGAGGATATTTCAAATGATCATACATAGCTTTAATTTCTTCATTTGAAAACTGCCTGTTCATATCCTTTGACCATTTAACAATTGGGAAATGACTTATGATCTTATAAATTTGATGCAATTTTCCATATATTTTAGAAATTAAACCATTATCAGAACTCCTGGTTGTGAAAATTGTTTCCCAGCTTTATGCTTTTCTACTGATTTTGGCAGCATTGGTTTTATTAGTGCAAAACCTTTTTAATTTAATATAGTCAAAATAATTCATTTTACATTTTATAAGGTGCTCTAATTCTCTTTGTTCAAAAGTTTATCTCTTTCCATAGATCAGATAGAGTATTTTTGGTCTATTTATTTATCTATGATATTGCTCTTTATGTCTAAATACTATGCCCATTTTGACCTTATTTTGGTTATAGGGTGTGATATGCGGATCTATGTCTAGTATTTGCCATACTGTTTTCCTGTTTTCCCAGCATCCCAGAGGCTGATATCTTTGGATTTGTTAAATAGTAGATTTCTGTAGTAATTTACTGCAGTTTCTTTTGAATCTATACTAATCCACTAATTCATTACTCTATTTCTTAAGCATGATTAGGCAGTTTTGATGACTGCTGTTTTATAGTATAATTTGAGATCTGGTAGAGCTAGGCCACTTTCCTTTACATTTTTTTCATCAGTTCCCTTGCTATTCTTGCCCTGTTCTTGATTCAGATGAATTTTGTTACTATTTTTTATGTTGGTAAAGTAGTTTTGGGTAGTCCTCCCATCTTTTTACTGTACCCCCTTTTTAGGAGTTATTATTTTTAAATCATTCTATCCCAGTCACGGACAAGTTATGAGTGTTCATTACTTTTCACTAAATATATTCCCTGTATTAGAATTACAGTTTTCAAGAGTTATGATAATTTTACTCCAAGGTAGGGATATAGCCAGTTTAATCTGATTGGATAACAGTTTATTTTTCATTCCTTCTCTTTAACTTCTCGTGTGTATCTTGAGTCTCATGTTTGAAGTCCAAATTTTTTTTTTGGCACTGGTTTTTTCCTCATGAAAAATTGAAAGTCTCTTTTTAAAAATTTCCATCTTTTCCTCTGAAAAAGGTTCAATTTTGTTGGATAGTAAATTCTTGACTTCAATCTGAACTCTCTTGCACGAGAGAATATCGTTTCCTAGGCCCTTTGAGCTCTTAAATGTTGATGCAGTCAGGTTCTGTGTAATCTTGACCATGATTCTATCATATTCGAATGGTTTCTTTCTGGAAGCTTACTGAATTTTCTCTTGGATCTGACAGCTCTGGAGATTGGTGACAACATTCCTTGGTGTTTTCATTTTGAGATTCCTTATAGGAGGGGATCAATGTATTCTTTTTTTAGGATTTTTTTGCAAGTCAATGGGGTTAAGTGGCTTGGCCAAGGCCAGACAGCTAAGTAATTATTAAATGTCTGAGGCCAGATTTGAACTCAGGTACTCCTTACTCCAGGGACAGTGCTCTATCCACTGTGCCACCTAGCTGCCCCCAATGTATTCTTTTTTTTAAATTTATTTTTATTAAAGATATTATTTGAGTTTTACAATTTTCCCCAAAATCTTGCTTCCCTCCCCCCACCCCCCATGGAAAGCACTCTGTCAGTCTTTACTTTGTTTCCATGTTGTACCTTGATGCAAATTGGGTGTGATGAGAGAGAAATCAAATCCTTAGAGAACAGCCAAGAATTCTAAGAGGTAACATGATCAGACAATAAGATATCTGGTTTTTTTTCTAAATTAAAGGGAACAGGCCTTATACTTTGTTCAAACTCCACAGCTCCTTATCTGGATACAGATGGCACTCTCACTTGCAGACAGCCCAATAATGTTCCCGATTGTTGCACTGATGGAATGAGCAAGTCCTTCAAGGTTGAACATCACGCCCATGTTGCTGTTAGGGTGTACAGTGTTTTTTCTGGTTCTGCTTGTCTAGCTCAGCATCAGTTCATGGGGAAATCCCTCCAGGCTTCCCTGAAATCCTGTCCCTTCTGGTTTCTAATAGAACAATGGTGTTCCATGACATACATATACCACAGTTTGCTAAGCCACTCCCAATTGAAGTACATTTATTGATTTCCAGTTCTTTGCCACCACAAACAGGGCTGCTATAAATATTTTAGTACAAGGAATGTTTTTAACCTTTTTCATCATCTCTTCAGGGTATAGACCCAGTAGTGGGATTGCTGGGTCAAAGGGTATGCACATTTTTGTTGCCCTTTGGGCATAATTCCAAATACCTCTCCAGAAGGGTTGGATGAGTTCACAGCTCCACCAACAGTGTAGTAGTGTCCCAGATTTCCCACAACCCTTCCAACAATGATCATTATCCTTCCTGGTCATACTGACCAGTCTGAGAGGTGTGAGGTGGTACCTCAGAGAAGCTTTAATTCATATTTCTCTAATAATTAATGATTTAGAGCATTTTTTCAAATTGCTATAGATTGCTTTGAACTCCTCATCTGTAAATTGCCTTTGCATATCCTTTGACCATTTGTCAATTGGGAATGGCTTTTTGTTTTAAAAATATGACTCAGTTCTCTGTATATTTTAGAAATGAGTCCTTTGTCAGAATCATTAGTTGTAAAGATTGTTTCCCAAGTTACTACATTTCTTTTGATCTTGATTACAGTGGTTGTATCTGTGCAAAAGCTTTGTAATTTAACATAATCGAAATTATCTAATTAGTTTTTGGTGAGGTTTTCCAACTCTTCCTTAGTCATAAACTGCTCCCCTTTCCATAGATCTGACAGGTAGACTAGTCCTTGATCTTCTAATTTGCTTATAGTATTGTTTTTTATGTCTATGTCCTGTAACCATTTGGATCTTATCTTGGTAAAGGGTGTGAGGTGTTGGTCTAATCTAAGTGTCTTCCATACTAACTTCCAATTATCCCAGCAACTTTTATCAAACAGGGAGTTTTTATCCCAATGGCCGGACTCTTTGGGTTTATCAAACAGCAGATTACTATAATCATCTCCTGCTTTTATACCTAGTCTATTCCACTGGTCTACCACTCTATTTCTTAGCCAATACCAAACCGTTTTGAGGATTGATGCTTTATAATATAATTTTAGATCAGGTAGTGCTAAGCCACCTTCTTTTGAACTTTTTTTCATTAAGATCCTGGCAATTATTGACTTTTTATTTCTCCATATGAATTTACTTACAATTTTTTCTATCTCGTTAAAGTAATTTTTTGAAATTTTGATTGGTAGGGCACTGAACAGATAGGTTAGTTTTGGTAGAATTGTCATTTTTATTATATTAGCTCTCCCTATCCATGAGCAGTTGATATTTGCCCAGTTATTTAAATCTGATTTAATTTGTGTGAGAAGTGTTTTTTAATTGTTTTCAAAAAGATTCTGAGTCTGTCTTGGCAAATAGACTGCCAATTGCCTGAGGTTACTTTGAATGGGATTTCTCTTTCTAGCTCTTCCTGCTGTTTCTTGCTAGACATATATAGAAAAGTTGAGGATTTATGAGGGTTTATTTTATAACCTGCAACTTTCCTAAAATTGCTAATTGTTTCCAGTAGGTTTTTTTGGATGATTTCTTGGAATTCTCTAGGTAGTCCATCATGTCTTGTGCGAAGAGTGAGAGTTTTGTCTCTTCCTTCCCAATTCTAATTCCTTCAATTTCTTTTTCTGGTCTAATTGCTGATGCTAACATTGCTAATACAATATTGTATTGTATTGTATTGTATTGGGAATGCCTCTAGCCTCTCCCCATTGAATATAATGCTTGTTGATGATTTCAGATAGATACTGCTAATTATTTTAAGGAACAGTCCATTTATTCCTACACTCTCTAATGTTTTTAATAGGAATGGATGCTATATTTTGTCAAATGCTTTTTGAGCATCTATTGGAATGATCATATTGTTTCTAATAGTTTTGTTGTTGATACAATCGAGTATACTAACAATTTTCCTAATAATGAACCAACCTTGCATTCCTGGAATAAATCCTGCTTGATTATAATGTGTTATCCTAGTGATGACTTGTTGTAATCATTTTGATAAGATTTTATTTAGGATTTTTGCATCTATATTCATCAGGGAAATAGGTCTATAATTTTCTTTCTCTGTTTTAACTCTTCCTGGTTTAGGTAAAAGTACCATATTGGTTTCATAGAAAGAGTCAGGCAGAGTTCCATCTTTCCCTATTTTTCCAAAGAGTTTATATAGGATTGGAAGCAATTGTTCCGTAAATGTTTGATAGAATTCAATTGTGAATCCATCAGGCCCTGGAGATTTTTTTTATGGAGTTCAATAATGGTTTCTTGAATTTCTTTTTCTGACATACACTTGTTTAGGTATTTAATCTCTTCTTCATTTAACCTGGGCAACTTATATTTTTTGTAAATATTCATCCATTTCACTTAGATTATCAAATTTATTGGCATAGAGTTGGTTAAAATAATTTCTAATTATTATTTTTATTTCCTCCTCATTGGTGGTGAGTTCAGCTTTTTCATTTGTGATACTAGTAATTTGGTTTTCTTCTTTCTTTTTCTTAATCAAATTGACCAGAGGTTTATCAATTTTATTGTTTTTTTCATAATACCAAATTTTGGTTTTGTTTATTAATTCAATGGGTTTTTTTGCTTTCAATTTGATTAATTTCTCCTTTAATTTTTATATTTTCTAATTTGGTATTTAATTGGGGATTTTTGATTTGTTCTTTCTCTAATTTATTTGGTTGCATGTAAAGTTCATTGATTTCCTCTTTCTCCAATTTATTCATGTAAGCACTTAGAGCTATAATATATCCCCTGAGAGTCACTTTGAATGAATCTCATAGGTTTTGGTATGTTGTTTAATTATTATCATTATCTAGGGTAAAATGGTTAATTCTTTCTATAATTTGTTTTTTGGTACACTCATTTTTTAAAATGAGGTTATTTAGTTTCCAATTTCTTCTGGCTCTATATCTCCTTTTCCAGTATTGCATATGACTTTATTGATTTGTGATCTGAGAAAGATGTATTCACTATTTCTGCCTTTCTCCAGTTGATCGTTAGGTTTTTATGTCCTAGTACATGGTCAATTTTCATATAAGTTACATGTACTGCAGAGGAAAAGGTTTATTCCTTTCTTTCCCCATTCAGTTTCCTCCATAAGTCTAACATATCTAATTTTTCTAACACTCTATTTACCTCCTTAACTTCTTTCTTGTTTATTTTATGATTCGATTTTTCTAGATCTGATAGCAGGAGTTTGAGGTCTCCCACTAGTAGAATTTTGCTGTCTATGTCTTCCTGTAGTTCTTTCAGCTTCTCCTCTAAGAATCTGGATGTTGTCACACTGGGTATATATATATATATATTCAATACTGAAATGACTTTATTGTCTATTGTACCTTCTTTTAGGAGGATAAAGTTTCCTTCCTTATCTCTTTTAACACTATCCATTTTTGATGCTGCTTTGTCTGAGATAAGGATTGCTACCCCTGCTTTTTTTACTTCAGCTGAAGCAAAATATATTTTGCTCCAACCTTATACCTTTACTCTATATGTATCTCTGCTTCAAATGAATTTCTTGTAAGCATCATATTGTAGGATTCTGGTTTTTAATTCAAACTGCTATTTGGTTACGTTTTAAGGGAGAGTTCATCCTATTCACATTCAAGGTTATGATTACTAATTCTTTATTGTCCTCCATTCTATCTTCCCTGTTTGTATTTTTCCTCCTCCCCCCCCTTTATCCATATTCCCCAGTATTTTGTTTCTGAATACCACCCCCTTCAGTGTGTTTTCCCTCCTATATCACAACCTCCCCTTTCTTTCCCTTTACCCTTTTCCCCCTTCCCTTCCTTTTGTTATTTCCCCTTTTTCCCCCACTCCCCTTCCTTTTTTCAGTCCCCCCTCCCCCTTTCCCCTTTTAATACTTGAAAGGTTAGATGTTTTATAAGTTAACTGATTATGTGTAGGTTGACTTTAAGCCAAGTCTGATGAGAAGAAGATTCAGGTGTTTCTCCTGTGATCCCTACTTCCCCTCTATTACCATTGGGTTTTTGTACCTCTTAGTGTAATGAGATTTGTCCCAGTCCCATTCAATCCCCTCCCTCTTCCAGTCTCTTTCCTGTCCCCCTTTTTAAGGAGGTAGTGTTTTTTTTTAGATCATTCTAAATCATAGAAAATTCTGAGTGTCTGTCCCTTCTAGTTCAGTATATACTATTGAACAGAGTCAAAATTCCTGAGAGTTATTAGAATCTTTCTCCCAAGTGGGGTTAAAGCCAGTTACATCCCATTAGATAGCAGTCTCATGGATAGGTCATGAATGTCTATCATTTCTGGCTAGGTGTATTCTCTCTGTTAAAGTTACAATTCTCAAGATTTATGAGAATCTTTATCCACCCCATGCTGGAATATAGCCGGTTTCAATTTACTGGATTGCATTTTTTTCCTTTTACCCCGCCCTTTTTTACCTTTTCATGTGTCTCTTAAGTCTCCTGTTTGATGTCCAGATTTTCTGTTTACCTCTGGTCTTTTCATCAGAAACTTTTGGAATTCTTCCAATTCGTTAAATATCCATCTTTTTCCCCTGGAAGAAAAAGCTGAACTTTGCAGGAAAGTAGATTCTTTGCTGCATTCCAAGCTCCTTTGCTCTTCAAAATATCTCATTCCAAGCCCTTTGATCCCTTAATGTTGATGCTGCCAGGTCCTGAGTGATCCTTACTGTGGCTCCTTGTTATTTAAGTTGTTTCTTTCTGGCTGCTTGCAGGATTTTCTCTTATCTGATAGTCCTAGAGTTTGGCCACAATATTCCTTGGTGTTTTCATTTTAGGATCTTTTTCTGGTGGGGATCAATATACTCTTTCAATAGCTACTTTGCCCTCTGATTCCATGATATCAGGGCAGATTTCCATCACTAGATCCTATAATATTAAGTCCAGGCTTTACTTCTTTTCAATGTTTTCAGGAAGTTCTATAATTTTCAGGTTGCCCCTCCTCCTCGATTTATTCTCAAGATCAGTGGTTTAGTTGATGAGGTATTTTACATTTGCTTCTATTTTTTCTATTTTTTGATTTTGTTTAACTGACTCTTGCTGTCTCATGGAGTCATTAGTTTCTGTAGACTCCATTCTTTTCTGGGGGGAAGAGTTTTCTTCATTAACCTTTTGCAACTCCTTTTTCAATTGCTCAGTACTACTTTTGAATGAGCTTTCCATTTGACCAATTGAGGTTTTGAGAGAATTAATTTCTTTTTGCATTTGCCCATTTGAGGGTCTGAGAGAATTATTCTCATTTTATATTTGTCCAATTGTACTTTATAAGGTTTTGTTTCCTTGTTGCAAGGTATTAAATGTCTCTCCCAAATTTTTAAGCTCCTTCCTTATTTCTTCAAGGAAGTCTTTCTGTGCTGGAGACCAGATTGTATTCTCCTCAGAGGTTCCAGTTCTCTCTGAGTTAGGGTCTTTCCCTTCCAGGAATTTTTCTATTGATCCACATTCTGCTGACCCTTCTTCATTTTCCTAAGACCCTGAGTTGGCGGGGCGTGGCTGGTTCACCAGGGCTTGGGATCACTAAAGGCTTTACTCACTGAGTGCAGTTTCTCTGGCTGGCCAGTAGCAGGTGTTGGTTGTTTACTCTGGAGTGTCTGTGACCTTGGCTGTGGCCTTCTCCCTTTGCTTGAAGGGAGGAGTTGGAGCTATTGAATTCTTGTGCCTTCAATCAATGGTGGGCTTTACCCTGGTCTGAGGTCATTCCTCAGCTGGGGTGGTTCTGCTTACACACCTTGGCCTGAGGCAGAAGTAGTTTGTATTTGTTTATTAGGGAAAGTCTGAGGTGTAATGGGACTCTGACCTCAACCCCATCCTCAAGCTCCAGGGTGACAGCACCAACACCAGCAGCTCTGCTGCCCCACAGACCCAAGCCCCTGTCATCCAGCCCCACCTCTGATCCAGCAGGTCCTTCTCTTGGGCCCTTGGACTCCTGGTTTCAATTCAGCTTTTAATCTGGCTGATCTGGGGCTGTTCCTCCCTCTGAGCCCAGACTCACCTGCCTGAATTCGGCCAAAGCTGCTGCTGGAGACAAATCCCGAAGTAGATTTTCTTTCTCCTGGCTTTTCTTTCTGGGTTTTGTGGGTTGGATTTCTTTTAAGAGGTGTGTTTCCTGTGATAGATGGGGAAGAGATCAGGAGACTTTAGAACTGTGCCTGTCTTCTCTCCACCATCTTGGCTGGAAGTCCCCCAATGTATTCTTTCAATGAGTATTTTGACCTCTGCTTCCAGGACACCAGGGCAGTTTTTATTCACTATATCCTGAAACATAGAGTACAGGCTTTTTTTTCTCTTCAAGATTTCAAGAAGTCCTATGATTCTTAAATTGTCTCTTCTGGATCTAGTCTCCAGATCTGTTCTTTTGGCAATGAGGCATTTTATATTTCCTTCTTTTTTGTTTTGTTTATCAGTTTCTTGGAGTCTCATGAAATCACTAGTTTCCACAATTTCCAATTTTCTTTTTAGAGAAGAGTTTTCTTCTTTTACCTGTTGCACCTCCTTTTCCAATTGGTCAATTCTATTTTTAAAGGATTTGTTCTCTTTTTTTCCATTTGCCATTTGTGTTTTTGAGAGAATTTTCTTTTATGGCAATTGTCCAACTGTATTTTCAAAGGATTTGTTTTCTTGTTATATTATTAATTTTTTCTTGCATAATGTTAATTTTCTCTTGCATTTCTTTTTCCAGTATTTCCATTTGATTTTTAAATTTCTTTCTGATCTCTTCTAAGAAATCTTTCTGGATTGGAGACCAATTCATATTCTCTTCTAAAACTCCAGTCTTTTTTTAGTTAGGTTTCTTGCTTTTAAGGTAACATTCAATGGACCCCTGCTTTGCTCTGGCCTTTCTTCATTTTGGGACCCTTTCCCTAGGATCTTATTTTGGGGGAGGAGTTGGTTCTAAGACCTTAGGTGTTGAGATCCCTAGAGGCCCTGCCCACTCCACTGAATTACTCAGTGGTTTGGCCTGTAAAGGATGCCAGAAAATTTCTCTGGGTTATCTGTGATGTTGATTAGTGGCCCACTCCCTAAGGAGTTGGGCGGGGGGAATGGTGGCAGAAACATCTGCTGTTCTTGTACAATGTGGAATGGGCAATAGAGCTAGAAATTTCAGCCCGCCAAACTCATCATACTTTCCCTGCATTGAGTCTCTGCTCTCTGCCCCTGGCTCACCCAGGCATCCCTTGGACAGACCTTGCTGAGGAATGTTCCATCCAGTTCTTCTCTGGGTTCTGTGGATCCAAAATCTTTTAAGAGGCTTGACTCATGATAGTACTGGGGGAAAGTCAGGTGAGATTAAACACTGCTTGGTTCTATCTGCCATCTTGACTGGAAGTAGTAGCATAACTTTTACAAATTTAATACATGAAGATAGAGAAATCAAGAAATGTACACCAACTTTCCTAGGCCCAGAGAGCTTACTCTTAGTCAAGCTACAGCCCAGGCCTCCTGACACCTTAACCCTTTAATATGTTGCAGTCAATGAGTATTTTTTGTGGTTTAACCTGAACTTTTCTCCACTTTCCACAGAAGAAGACAGAATGCAAAAAAAGAAATAACTGTCCTGTGACCCCTGTGTATTTAGCTTAGCAGCCTATTAAATGTCTAATGCACACATTAGCCACTAAATATTTAGAGATGACCCAGGGAACATTAAAGGCAAGAAGGTCCTTAGAGACTATTTAGTTCAATTTCCTAATATTTGAGGCATGTATGAGATATAATAGAAGTGAATAACAGAAACAGGCCATATCTCTATTTGACTACCAGTGCACTGAACTTGAAACCAGAAACAAATATGGCTTCAAGTTCCACTTAAGACATTGACTGCATGACCATCTAGTAGTCACTTAATATCTAAAACTTGTCTTCTCATCTGTAAGATGAGAAGGGGGAAGGGAGTGTGACTTTATGATGATAATGATTAACAAAGAAAAGTGATAAGGAACAATCAGGAAAGCAGCAAGAGAACAAAAACAACATTGTTAAAAACTCAGAGAGGATAGATTATATAGGAAATTGGACTATCAAATCAAGTGGAATGAAGACTGAGGTGGGAGGTAAAGATCATCAGGTGGGGCAAGTAAGATAGTAATAAATTGAGAGGGCAGTTTCAGCTAAATGATCAAATCTGAAAACACATTTTAAATATTGCACAATGAGGTAAGGAAATGAAGAGAAGAGGGATAGATGACTTTTTCTAAGAATTTTTCCATGAAAGGTAGAAGCATATGGTTGGTTGCACTGGAGATACTTATGGATGGGGAAATGTGCGAGTATTCTTAAGTAGTAAGTTACAAATTATTAGGACAAGATTGTGGATGATTAAATGGAGGTGGATTTGGAGGACATCAACTGGAATAAATGGATGGAGCTAGAAACAAGAAGATGATTCTGAAGAAGAAGAGTACCCCTCTTTAAAGAGGATAGAGTAAATGAGAAAATGGAGAATTATAACATAGTGTTGTGATTGTTTGTTGTGGTTGTTGTTGGTATCCTGTATCTTTTATTTTCTTTATTTTTTAAGAAAGATTTCATTTATTTTGCATTCTACAATTTTCCCCTAATCTTGGTTCCCTCCCTCTCACCCCCCACAGAAGGCAGTCTATTAATCTTTGCATTGTTTCCATGGTATAGGTTGATCTAAGTTGAATATGATGACAGAGAAATCATATTCTTAAGGAAGATAAATAAAGTTTAAGAAATAGCAAAATTACATAATAAGATAACATTTCCCCCTTTAAATTGAAGGCAGTAGTCTTTGGTCTTTGTTTAAACTCCAGAATTCTTTCTCTGGATACAGATGATATTCTCCATCGCAGATACCACAAAATTATGTCTGATTGTTGCACTGATGTAATGAGCCAGTCCATTATCATTGATCATCACCCCCATGTTGCTGTTAGGGTGTACAATGCTTTTCTATATCCTGTATCTTTTAGAAGAAACATTAGGAAATTCAAAGTGGAGTTGCCTCTATTTTCTTACCTGTGAGTGAGAGGTGTTAGAGACTTGAGAAGAGAGAGACAAGGTTTTTTTTTTGTAATGTATTCTGGGAGGACTAAAGTAGAGAATCAATTAGGGAGATGTTAAAAGATTTTTGTCTCATGTTGTTGTCCCATAATAGTCATATGATTTTTCATCTAACTGAAGCTAATCAAAAGTTAAATCCTTGGTTTTGCAGAAAAGAAATAGAAATCTCAAGACTTTTATTGACTTTTTTGCCAATAAAGCAGATGAAATATGTTATGAAAAAAGGGAATAATGTACCATTAAGATTTTAGTGGGAAATAGAAATTTTTGGAGTCTCACCCAGGAGTTTCTATATGATGGGTCACTTAAAATGAGGTTTACAGTCTGACCCAAACCTAAATTCTTTGAATTAATTGAAAGAATAAAAATCAACAGCACAGAAATAGGACAAAGGTGAAAGGCATTTGAAAGAGAGCATAACATAATATTGAATTGGTTACTGGAAGGGTCAAGATTAGGTAGGGAGAAAAGTGAAACTACAGTCATATTAATAGTTTGGGAGAGCAATGAGTAATGTAGAGAATATGGAACATAATATGGGTGAGGATATGGTTTATGAAGAGTATAGATAAAGCATAGGAAGCTGTGTACCAGAACAGTCCAATCATTCTTAGAGAAGATAGTTCGGACTGTGGGGTGGAATGGGAGCAATCAGATATGATAGAAAAATTTTCTTTACCTCCTGGAATATTTGTGTCATTCTTATTTTATTATATTTTTTATTTCTTGATCTTAGCTTCTATAATATCCATGCTAAAGATATTAGATTTCTTAATCTATTTTATAATCTTATTGCTAAAGAAATTTCAGAATTCTTGATCATGGGAGTGAAATATAAAGAGGTTTGTAGTAAGATTGAGGCATCTCATTGTATCTCTGAAGTGACTTAGGTGAGTTAAGTCGTGGGAACTAAAAAATCTGAGTGAATGTGAAGCTGGAATGCTTGAAGGAGTATGATGAAGATCCATAGAAGGTGGGTGAGTTTGAAGTAAAAAGTAAAGCAGTGAACCAGCTATTTAAATTCTTGAGAAAGGAAGGAGAATGATCTTCAAATGGGTTGGAACCAATCATCTATTTGGGGATTGAATGATATTGAAGTTCAAAGGAGAGGTCACCAAATGATCAGTAAAAAAGTGAATTTGGAAATGGTTATGGAGATGAAGAAAGGGAAAAGTGAATTGTCTTCCATATTATAAAATAATAAAAAGGTACAACCTCTATTGGAAAGATTGGCTAGGGATACAGGGGTCTTCTAGAGGGAGAGTCAGGTTTCTTTGTGTTCCAGAAAATGTGTGATAATTATCTAGATTCCCTCTCCTTTTCTATTTGTAATACTAAACATATGAACATCAGTGTTACCTGGAAGGAAGGGTATGTGATATTACTATTTAAATATTTGAATGAAAAATATTAGAAGTAACAAATCTAGCTTGTCATTAATGTAATATATTAAGGAAATTCTTATTCCAAAACAATATTTTTCTCTCTGCATCTGGGATGTATGACAGTTCAAATACTAGATGAAAAGAAAAAATATTTTTAAGAAAGCCAAAGCCTTATATGTCTAACTGTAAAATAGTAGAAGATAACTATATTAATTCAATTGCATGCTACAAACAGTGAACAATGGTAGTACTGTTGGTTTATATTCCCTTAAAAGAAATCCCTAGTCTATGTAGAAGGAACTACATTTTGAAACTTATTCCTGATAATTGTCACTGAAATGCTTCCAATTTACAAAACACACTGCTTAGAAACAGATTACAGATTTTGCTGAAAACTGATTTTGGGCTGAAAAAACATATCTTACTATATATGGACTATGTTTCCTGAGAAGTGAAAAAGTTAACTGTGCACTTTCTAATAGCAAATACTGAGGAATGTATTCTCTAAATAGGAAATTACTTATGAGTATTTGAAAAATGTTGTAATTCTGTTATAAATATCTGATATAAATAAAAGGGAGTCAACCAGGAAACATATGGGCATGAGGTGGGTATTATTTACTAAAGATGATTAAGAACTCAGTCAGCCAATAAATACTGTAATGAGAGCCCAATTCCTACTTTGCCTAGTTCCAAAATTAAAATGAGGGCAGACAATGAGGGGGAATGAAAAAACTACAAAAATTTAGAACTCATGGGTAGCACTTTTATGTTGGTTTGGTCCTTGGAATGTTATTTCTAAATTTTTTAAAAAATTTGTTTTGTTTTAGAAATTCTTTTTTCCTTTGCATTGATTAAATATAGTAACAAGTTACTGAAACTATAAAATGAACCACTGCTTTTCTGAATATTTGAAAGAGATGACTTAGAGTGGAAGAATAAAGAGACAGTGTTGTGAAACAGCATTGACTTGGGATTCAGAAGATGTGGGTTCAAATACACATAGGATTTCAATAGCCTTACAGTTCTCTGATGAATACCTTGGAAAACAGTCTTATCAGTGCTTCTGACATTAAGATGATTCTATGAGACTGCAAGTGTATTAACTTTAGGGTCTCTTTGCCTCAAGACAACTGACTCCTTTGAGTCTTATCCCATTATACAACTAAGGACTCTTTTTTTTCAGTTGAAGTGAAGAAGTGAAGTGACTGAATTAGTAGATTACAATGTGCAATTATTTCAAAAAAGAAAATATATATATATATATGCATATATATGTATATGCATATATATATATATATAAACATTTTGTGGGTTAGGAAAACTTGCAAATATGTCGCATATTTTCCTCATTTAAATTGATTGAGGGTAAGACTATTGGTTTTGGGGGTTTTTTTTAGGTTTTTGCAAGGCAAATGGGGTCAAGTCACTTGCCCAAGGCCACACAGCTAGGTAATTATTAAGTGTCTGAGTCCAGATTTGAACCCAGGTACTCCTGACTTCAAGGTCAGTGCTTTATCCACTATGCCACCTAGCTGCCCCAGACTATTGTTGTTTTAAATGGTAAAAGAAAATTGTTTAATTATAGGTAAGATTTTAAAATTCAAAAAAATTGAATTTCATTAGTCCCAAGAATAGTATGATTTCTTTTGTAATTGTATGTACACAATATGGTAATAATTAACGGTTGGAAATCCTGAACAATAGAAACTAATTATGCACTGCTTTGAAGATATGGCCACTACATTGAATATCTTGATATTCTAACAAATTATTGCATTGTATTTGTTTTATGATTATTTAAATTGTTTTCTTTGCAACCTCTACCCATTATTCAATTTGGCTGTTAACCGTGTCAACAAAAATGAACACAACACTACACATGAGTTTTATATGCCTTAAAAATTCAGCCCAAGACCTATAAACTTTTTGATTGACAAATTAGTAATACTGCTTTCAATACCCTAAAATTTCTATACCTTTCTCAGAGAAACTATTGTCTAATTATGTCACCACTTTGTCATACATTTAAAGTTGAATTTTTACATTCATTTAAAACTTACTATATATCCCTATTTCATTTTAACTTTTAAGACTGCCCAAAGTTTACTTATCAAGATTTTTTTAATCCTGATCCTGAAATCTAACGTTTGCTTTCACTCTCAGCTCTGTGTCAATATTTGATAAGCATGTGAATATTTGATCATTACACCATACACACAAACACACACACACACAAACATATATATATATATATATATATATATATATATATATATATTATGCAAAGTGATGAATGAGGCAAGCCTTTATGTAGCATCTGCTATATGCAAGGTACTATACTAATATATCTTATTTATTTTTTAGGAATTTTTACAAAAATTTACAAATATCTCATTTGATTTTCATAATAACCCTGTGAGTTAGCTTCGGTTTGTCTCACCAATTGACAGTCAAGAAAACTGAGACTTGCAAAGGTTAAGTAACTTGCTCATAGTTCAAACAGATAATAACTATCTCAGCTAACATTAAAATTCGGTATTTCTTTACTTGTTTACTTCAGGTTAGGTACTCTATACTTTACCATATAGCCTCCTCTAAGACTTTGTTAAAAAAGCACAGTCAATCACAGAATTCTCATGCACATACTATATAACTCTTGTCACATAATATTAAAATATATGCTTTATATCTGATCATTCAAATAGACTTCATTTTATCGGTTTGGATTGCTATCTCTTAATCCTAATTAAAGGAGAATATCAAATATTTTCTGTTTTCTTAAGAATGAAAGTTAAAATCATTTTTATTTACAAAAAGTATAAACAGATTTTTCTTTGAATATAGAAAAAATCATAAACTAGTTATAGATTTCATGCAAACAAGTTTTCAGACCATGCTTAATATCAAATTTATTTTTTTCCTCTGGATTTCACTCTGATTCTTCTAAACTTCACATATATATATATATATATATATATATATATATATATATATATAATATGTGGGCATGTATGTATACATATATGTATAAACATATATACATATATATATATATATATATGTATCTTACAGACACTTGCAGATACTATTAGCTCCTTTCTAGAATTTGTCTCCTTTGAGCTATGAATTTTGCCATCTATACCCACAATGCATATTCTCTGCAACATGTATCTTTTTTGCAGAGGTTGAACATTTTCAATTATGTAAATATTTTATTTGTTTTACAAATATATACAATAGTTTTTTCTAACTATCATTTTTCATTAGATTTTGAATTTTATAATTTTTTCTCCCTCTCTCTACCACACAGAACCTGATAATCTTTACATTGTTTCTGGGCTATGCATTGATCAAAAATGAATGTATTGAGAGAGAAAAAAAATATCCTTGAGGAAAAAATAAAATTTTAGAGATAGCAAAAATATGTATTATATAAGACAACTTTAAAAAAACTAAATGTAATAATCTTTAGTCTTTGCTTAAACTCCACAATTCTTTCTTTGAATACAGATGTTATTCTCCATTGCAGATACCCTAAAATTGTCCCTAATCATTGCACTGATGAGATGAGCAAGTCCAATAAGGGTGATCATCAACTCTATGCTGCTATTAAGGTGTCCAATGTTCTTCTGGTACTGCTCAGCTTGCTCAGCATCAATTCATGCAAGCTTTCTAGGCTTTTCTGAAATCCCATCCTTCCTGGTTTCTAATAGAAAATAGTGTTCCATACCATACATATACCACAATTTTGTTCAGCCATTCCCTAATTGATGGATATCTCCTCAATTTCCAGTTCTTTGCCACCACAAACAGAGCTGCTATGAATGTTTTTGTACAAGTGATATTTTTATCTTTTTTCAGGAATTTTATTATAAAATTTGCAAGGAACCAGATGAATACAATATTAGCAGTCTTTGTTGGATACAACCCATATCTAAGCAGAAGTTTGTGATAGAAGTTATCATATCATCAGATAATAAGAATAATTTTATCTCCTTTTTACTCATTTTCTGTAATTTTCTTTCTCTTGTCATTGCTAAAGCCAATGTTTCCACAACTATCTTGAATAATAGGAGAATGAGCAGGTTTGTTTTATTTCTGCATTTATTAGAAAAATATTTGATTTACCACATTATATATGATTGCTTTTGATTTATGATGAAGAGTTTTAAATTTAAAGGTCCCTCTATATCTATACTGTGCAGGGTTTTTATTATAATACAGCATAATTCATTGTCAAATACTTTCTCTGCATTGATTGAGATAATGATAGGGTTTAGGACTTTTAAAAATATAATTATGATGATTATTTTGCTAATGTTGAACCATTCTTGCCTGCCTGGTATAAATCCAACTCAACAAAAAAGAAAGTGTTCTTGAAAAATCACTATGGTCTATTTGACATAAATGAATCTAATTTTTTAAATGTTTTCATTAATAATATCAATTTCTTACTGTCTTCTCTGGTATATTGTTTTCTGTCCATGGATTGGGTACCAAGATAATATTCAAGCTATAAAAGAAATCTCATGGTTACTTTATATGATAAGGAAAATCTTTAATGAGAAAAAATGTACAAATCTTATCTTTTTTCTTTTGAAAATTTCATGTTGGATTTATTTTATATTAATTTTTTATTGTTTACATGTTTTTACAATTACATGTTTCCCTTTCCCCTTCCCTTCCTTTTGTTAATTCCCCTTTTGCCCCCCTCCTCCTCCTTTTCTCTGTTTCCTCCCCTCCCTTTTTCCCCCTTTTAATACTTGAAAGGTTAGATGTTCTTTAAGTTAACTGAGTATGTGTGTAAGTTGACTTTAAGCCAAGTCTGAAGAGAAGAAGTTTCAGGTGTTTCTCATCTCCTCCCTTCTTCCCCTCTATTACCAGAAGTATGTTGTGCCTCTTAGTGTAATGAGATTTACCCCATTCAACCCCCTCCCTCCTCCTGTATCCTTCCTGTCCCCATTTTTAAGGAATTAGTGTTTTTAAAATCATTCTTTCTGAGTCATAGAAAATTCTGAGTATCCGTCACTTCTAGCTAAGTACATTCTATCTAATGGAGTTAAAATTCTTGAGAATTATTAGAGTCTTTCTCCCAAGCGGGGTTTAAGCCAGTTATATCCAATTGGTTACAGTCTCATGGATAGGTCATAAATATCCATCACTTCTGGCTAGATATATTCTCTCTGTTAGAGTTACAATTCTCAGAATTTATGAGAATCTTTTTCACCATGCTGGGATATAACCAGTTTCAACTTATTGGATAGCAGTTTTTTTTTTCTTTTACCACCACCACCCCCATTTTTTTTACCTTTTCATGGGTTTGACACTGGTCAACTTTGCTCAACTTTGTTAAGCCCATATGTCAGGACAGTTTTCTGGGGTATGACTAGTATATATATCATAGCTTCTTGGAGCTACAGGTAAGAGTCCTGTGAAGATGAACAATAAATGAGGATAAGGATCTCTGAAAGAGCTTGTGAAGTCCTTACACTATTTGGTCTTAGTCTTCCCTTTATGCCCCATATACCTCAACAATAAATAGAAAACATCCCTTATTGTATTTTGCAGAGAATCAAGCAAGATAATATAAAGAACTTTGGAGATATAGTGTTATATAAATATAAAATATTTTATTATATTCATTAGAATATCTGATAAATAGCAGACAAACTGGATTAATGAATGAATTCATTATAATTTCTTGTATAAGGATTGTCAATCACTAATTTCTTATATATTTCATGAACTGTATATCTCTTCAATATTTTTTAGATATTTCAAAAACTGACATGAAAGCACAAGATCTAATTTAAGCTGAAATTAGTCATAATGAAAGAAGCACAAATACAATCAATGAAGTTGCTTATAGTTATAACCTATTCAAAGACTTTAAATATCTGTGATTTCATCCTTGCTACTAGTCATAAATGACCACTAATCTTTGAACAAGAAGAACAAGTGTTCTTCATGATTATCCCAATATCATATTCATTGTCATTATCATGCTGTGGCCAAATTATTCATGAAAAGTTTCTCACAACTTAGCAAGGCTAGTTCTTAGATGATAGATATTTAGTTAATTGAAGAACCCCATGATAAAAAAACATTTGCAGTTTGGTACTACTTGCCAGAATTTGTACTCTACTGATCTACCCTTAGAGCGTCTCCATACTATGAAAATGCATCATAGCTCTTCACCACTAAAAGTGAAATTTTCACTATTAGACTATTATAAGTAGCAATTGACTTATTTAAATGTCTATTTAAATATGATTTCATTTCCATAAGTAATAGCCAAATTAGGAAAGTTTCTACCAATGTAGTTTGGTAACTTTCCTGTTACTTGTCATCTCAGAAATATGTAGAATAATGTTTTTAAATAATTTGCACAAAATCACTAAACCAATTAATAAAAGAGAGCATCTTAAAGCCCAAGACTTCTTGTCTTCTAGACCAATTCTTTTTCTATCAAAGAAAACTGTCTCTTTTTAAAATTTATTTATTTATTTTCATCTGTACATATTTCCAAGTTACAAAATTTCCCTCCACCCTTCCTCCCCCCCCATTCAGGTATTAGTCAGGTTAGCATTTTACATACATATTTTGTTAAACATATTTATAAATTAGTAATTTTGACATGAGGAGAAAACTGCTTTTAAAACTATTTCAAATATATGGAATATATTCACATAAATATTCTAATAAAATATTTTAATGCAGTACCTTAATTCTTATCTCTGAAACTGAAGCTAGATTAGAATGATAAGCCTACCCCAAACTGATTATGGTGAGGAACAACCTCCATTTAAGCAAAACAGAAACTGTAATTTTCCTGACGAAGATGCAACATGTGATAATGCTGCATATATAATTACAGTATTTGGAAAGTCTCAAGTTTTGCTAAGAGCTTCTGTCTTAAAATGCTATGGTAACACTCTCTTTCTATTCACATAAAGGTCAATCAGAACCTTCCCAATGTACTAACTAAAACAGCTGTCTTATGTGATTGCTAGTGTTTACATAGGATCTGGAGTTCGGAGCTAAATCCAAATGACATCTAAAAATCACATTCAAGGTTGCTTTAAGATCCAGGCAATGCAAATCAGCAATCAGTGCAATTCTTAGCAAAGATCATCCTTGGTTGAAATATTAGTTTACTGCATGAGACATTCTGAAAGCAAATAAGCAAGGTATTTGAAGTTTCTTTGGATTAGTGTCAAGGGGAAAATGACAGTAACAGTATGGATTTAGATGTGAATTGGTATATTGGTATTAGAGTTTGACTAGAGATCATCCAATTTGGTAGGAATACCAGTTCTTTCAGTTTTGATTCATGAATAAATGTGTTACTGAAATATATACTTTTTAATACATTAGCATTTGTTATCATGGTTTACTTTCATAAGGATGAATTTTCACCTCTCCCAAATAGCCAATTCACAATGGTAGTGAAGAAGGATCTTATTAATCAAAAAATAAACAAGCATAAACCCTATTGTCACATTTTTATCTCATTCTAATATTCTACCCACTACTTAGAATCCTTATTGAGACTCAGAAAAGAAAATCCAAATAACAAACTGTCTTCTTTTTAGCCAAAAGGGACTTCACAGTACCTCACATTTGTTATGCTTATTTCTTTGACTTTAAAAACCACACACTTTTTTTCTTGAATTTGTAAAGGTTCAGAAATTCTAGACTTCTACAATGTCATGTTCTAGAAAAGAGCTTGATAAGTAGAAATTACTTTTCTTTCTCATAAACTAGAAATGTTTTATTAGAAGACTGTATAGGTATAAATCGATTATACATTTTTAGGACTATAATTGGGAGATATTTCCTAGAAATAACATTTGAAGCAAAGTTTGAATGAAAAGAGAAAAATATCTCATTTGATGATATGCTCTTTCTCTCCATCCCCTCCATATGTACAATTGCTTCTATTCCATCTCTTCATTTCCATCAGTGTCCCCTATTTTATTCATTTTCACTCTCCATACATTGGAGCTACTGGGACATCCTTGGGAGTTTCATAAATCAAAAAAGTTTGGTTCATGTAGAACCCATGGAGAAAAAAAAAGCAACTTTGGACAATTGTTGTTTAAGTTATCACATCTATCTATCTATCTATCTATCTATCTATCTATCTATCTATCTATCTATTATTCACCAGTTTATTGTTTATTATATAATATTATGTTAGAATAGAATATTATCATATATTTTTACAGATAATTTTATACTATATATTCATATAATATATATATATATATATATATATATATATATATATTGCAATTAAAACTTTAAAAACAAAGATTCTAATTGTGCCTTGGATAAAAACAAGTTCTTTTTGCTGGCTTTTATACATTAGCAAGCAAGTGACAGTCATGTATTTCAAGGCATTCAGTGACATTTACATACCCCTGCTCCCCTTCCTAAGGTTTTGATGTACCTGCTTGGGTATAGGATCCCAGATAAAAGGATGCAGAGATAAATGGAGCCATATTGAAGAGAGAGGAGCAGGGAAGCCACAAGTGAGAAGAGCTGCAGGATTATTCCACTCAAGGTTAGTCCTTTACTTTTCCAGGTGACCTATCATTCTCCTAATCCAATATGACTGAGATAGAAGATTAAGGACCAACAACTCTTTCAGATAAAAGAGGGAGAATTAGAAAACCACAGTAGATACATTATGTATTAAGAATAATGATGGGAAGTGCCACTCTGAAGAAAGTAAATGATAGAAGGAATTAGAATCTCTCTGTTATGATGATAATGGAATGAGAGCAATATCTGTTGTCTTCATTATAAATCTCAAAATACTTCAGTGTTTCTCAAGGGTTTTATAACAAATTGTCCTCAAACGCAACCTGCCTTGGACCACTTTGAATTGAACAAATTTTGTCCATAGAGGATTGGGTCAAATTATACTAAAGGAAATTAAATAGTAGATGATCAATGACTTCTTCTAAAGAAATCAATAATTCTTCTAGTTATAAACACCCAAACATATATATGTACAGGAATATAGATTACAAAGCATATTATTCTCAAGATTTAACTGGAAATTGAGATATCGTATTTCAACATCTATAAAAATAATTCTTCAAAGGTTGCCCCCCCTTCTCCTGGAAGCTAATATGAATAAAATTTGACAGAATGAAATAAAATAAATCATATTGAAAAGATAGGGTTTGATGGTAGTAGGAAGGGCATCTATTTGTGATGGATCTAATAACTATACATATTTGGAAATTTCCAAAATACCTATATTTGCATATATATACATATATATATGTATGCATTAATATGCATAGAAGAGAGGAGGGAGGGGGAGAGAGAGAGGGAGAGAGAGAGAGAGAGAGAGAGAGAGAAGAAGAGAGAGACTGATTTAATAGACAAAATCATATATTTTCTAATACAATATATATGATGCTATCTGCCTGAATGTTTTGAATGTTTTTAAAATATTTTATTTAAGGGGCAGCTAGGTGACACAGTGGATAGAGCACTGGCACTGGAGTCAGGAGTACCTGAGTTCAAATCTGGCCTCAGACACTTAACAATTACATAACTGTGTGGCCTTGGGCAAGCCACCAACTTCATTGTCTTGCAAAAAAAACCTTAAAAAAAGATTTTATTTACTTTGAATTTTATAATTTTCCACTTAATCTTACTTCCCTCACACCACCAAATGGAAGACAATTTGCCAATCTTTACATTGTTTCCATGGTATACATTGATCTGAATTGTAGGTGATGAGAGAGAAATCATATCGTTAAGGAAGAAACATAAAATAAAAGAGATAGCATAATTACATAATTATCTATCAGTTTTTTCCCCTAAATTAAAGGTAATAGTCCTTGGTCTTTGTTCAAACTTCACAATTCTTTCTCTTGATACAGATGGTATTCTTCATCGCAAATAGCCCCAGAGTGTTCCCTGACTCAACAGTCAGGGATGATGGAATGAGCAAGTCCATCAAAATTGATCATCACCCCCATGTTGTTGTTAGGGTATGCAATGTTGTTCTGGTTCTGCTCATCTCACTCAGCATTAGTTCATGCAAATCCCTCCAGGTTTCCCTGAAATCCCATCCCTCCTGATTTCTAATAGAACAATAGTGTTCCATGATATACATATATCACAGTTTGTTAAGATATTCCCCAATTGAAGGACATTTACTTGATTTCCAATGCTTTGCCAGTACAGACAAGGCTTCTATGAATATTTTTGTACAAGTGATGTTTTTCCATTTTTCATAATCTCTTCAAAATATAGACACAGTAGTGATATTGCTGGATCAAAGGGTATGCACATTTTTGTTGTCCTTTGGATATAATTCCAAATTGACCCTAGAAAGTTTGGGTTATCTCACAGCACTACCAAGAATGTATTAGTGTCCCAGATTTCCCACATCCCTTCCAACATTGATTATTGTTCTTTCTATTCATATTGGCCAGAGTGAGAGGTGTAAAGTGGTATCTCACAGGTCCTTTAATTTAAAATTTTCTAATAATTACAGATTTACAGCAATTTTTGTTATGACTATAGATCACTTTGATTTAATCATCTGTAAATGGCCTTTGCATATCCTTTGACCATTTGTCAATTGGGGAGTGGCCTGTTCTTTTAAAAATGTGACACAGTTTTCTATTTATTTTTGAAATGAGTCCTGGGACAGAAATTCTACTGTAAAGATTATTTCCCAGTTTAATACATTTCTTTTAATCTTGGTTACAGTGGTTTTGTCTGTACAAAACCTTTTTAATTTAATATAATCAAAAATATCTAGTTAATTTTTAGTGATGCTCTCCATCTCTTCCTTGCTCATAAACTGCTACCTTTTGCATGGATCTAACAGATCAACTACTCCTTGATCTTTTGGTTTGCTTATAATATTGTTTTTATGCATAAATGCTGTATTCATTTGGATACTATCTTGATATAGGGTGTGAGGTGTTGGTCTAATCTAAGTTTCTTCCATACTAACTTACAATTTTCCTAGCATTCTTTATCAAAGAGAGGGTTTTTATCCCAATAACTGGACTCTTTGGGTTTATCAAACAGCAGATTACAATAATCATTTCCTGCTATTGCACCTAGTCTATTCCCCTTCTACCACTCTCTTTCTTAGCCAAAACCAGACAGTTTTGATGACTGATGCTTTATAATATAATATTAGATCTGGTAGGGCTAAGCTACCTTCTTTTGCACTTTTTTCCATTGACTACCTGAAAATTCTTGACTTCGAATTTCACCATATGAATTTCCTTACCACTTTTTCTAACTCATTAAAGTAATTTTTTTTGGAATTTTGATTGGTAGGGCACTAAACTAGTAGCTTAGTTTTGGTATAATTGTCATTTTTATTATATTAGCTTGATCTATCCATGAGCAGTTAATGTTTGCCCACTTATTTACATCTGATTTTATTTGTTTGAGAAGTGTTTTGTAATTGTTTTCAAAAAGTTTCTTTGGCCTGCTTCTGGCCAAGATGGCAGAGAGAGGACAGGCACAGTTCTAAAGTCTCCTGATCTCTTCCCAATCTATCACATGAAACAAACCTCTTAAAAGAAATCTGAACCACAAAACCCAGAAAGAAAAGCCAGGAGAAGGAACATCTACCTCAGGATTTGTCTCCTGCAGCAGCCTTGGCTGAGTACCGGCAGGTGAATCTGGGCTCAGAGGGAGGATCAGCCCTGGATCAGCCAGATTAAGAGCTGAATTGGAACTGGGAAATTCAGGGCCTGAGAGCTGGACCTGTTGGATCAGCGGTGGGGCTGGACGAAAGGGGCTTGTTGGTGCTGTCTGCCTGGAGCTTGGGGAAGGGGCTGCGGGGAGAGGTCTGGTGCAGGAGAGCTGCAGGCACCATCCCTGGGCTCCGCCTGTCTGAGAAACTCTGAGTCCAAGCCTCCATTGCACTGATGCCTCCTCCAAAACAAACCATTCCAAACTACTTCTGCCTCAAGCCCAGGTGTTTGAGCAAAAGAACCAGCCCAGCTGAGGAATGACCTCAGGCCAGGGTAAAGCCCACCATTGATTGAAGGCAAAAGAATTCAATAGCTTCAATTCCTTCCCTCAAGCAAAGGGCCTCTCAACCAAGGTCACAGACACTCCAGAGTAAGCAACCAGCACCTCCTACTGGCCAGCCAGAGAAACTGTAAAAAACAGAAAAGCCTTTGGCGATCCCAAGGCCAGGTGAACCAGCCCCCCCCCCCCCAACTCAAGGTCTTAGCTTAATGAAGAAGGGTCAGCTGAAAGATGGATCCATAGAAAAATTCCTGGAAAGGAAAGACCCCAATTCAGAGAGACCTGGAACCTCTGAGGAGAATACAATCTGGTCTCCAGCACAGAAAGACTTCCTTGAAGAAATAAGGAAGGAGCATAAAAATTTGGGAGAGACAATTAATACCTTTCAACAACAAAACAAAACCTTAGAAAGTACAATTGGACAAACACCAAAGGAGAATAAATCTCTCAGATCAACAATTGGACAATTACAAAATGAGAATAATTCTCTCAGATCCTCAAATGAGCAAATGCAAAAAGAAATTAATTTTCTCAAAACCTCAATTGGTCAAATGGAAAGCTCTTTCAAAAGTAGAATTGACCAGTTGGAAAAGGAGTTGCAAAAAGTTAATGAAGAAAACTCCTCCCCCACAAAAAAGAATCAAATCTACAGAAACTAATGACTCCATGAGACAGCAAGATTCAGTTAAACAAAATCAAAAAATAGAAAAAAATAGAAGCAAATGTAAAATACCTCATCAACAAAACCACTGACCTCCAGAATAGATCGAGGAGGGGCAACCTGAAAATTATAGGATTTCATGAAAACATTGAAGAGAAAAAAAGCCTGGACTTAGTATTACAGGATCTAGTGATGGAAAACTGCCCTGGTATCATGGAATTGGAGGGCAAAGTAGTTATTGAAAGAGTACATCGATCCCCACCAGAAAAAGATCCTAAAAATGAAAACACCAAGGAATGTTGTGTCCAAACTCCATTACTATCAGATAGAAGAGAAAATCCTGCAAGCAGCCAGAAAGAAACAATTTAAATATCAAGGATCCTCAGTAAGAATCACGCAGGACCTGACTGCATCAACTTTACAGGATCGAAGGGCCTGGAACAAGATATTTCAGAGCACAGGAGCTTGGAATGCAGCCAAAAACCTACAGTCCTGCAAAGCTGAGCCTTCTCTTCCAGGGAAAAAGATGTACATTTAATGAAATGGAAGAATTCCAAAAATTTCTGATGAAAAGACCAGAGCTAAACAGAAAATTTGGACATCAAACAGGAGGTTCAAGATACACATGAAAAGGTAAAAAAAGGGGGGGTGGTAAAAGGAAAAAAAAATGCAATCCAGTAAGTTGAAACTAGCTATATCCCAGCGTGGTGGTAGGGGGCAGAAGAGACTCTCATAAATCCTGAGAAATGTAACTCTATACTTAGCCAGAAATGATGAACATCTATGACCTATCCATGAGACTGCTATCTAATGGGATGTAACTTGCTTTAACCCCACTTGGGAGAAAGACTCTAATGACTCTCAGGAATTTTGACTCTATTCAATAGAATATACTGAACTAGAAGGGACAGACATTCAGAATTTTCTATGACTTAGATAGAATGATCTAAAAAAACACACTACCTCCCTAAAAATGGGGACAGGAAAGAGATGAGTGGAGGGAGGGAATTGAATGGGACAAATCTCATTACACTAAGAGGTACAAAAAACCTATGGTAATACAGGGGAAGAAGGGAGAAGAGGAGAAACACCTGAATCTTCATCTCATCAGATTTGGCTTAAAGTCAACCTACACATACTCAGTTAACTTATAAAACATCTGACCTTTCAATTATCAAAAGGGGAAAAGGGGAGGGGGGGACAGAGAAAGGGAAGGGGAGTTTGGGGAAATAAGGGGAAATAACAAAAGGAAGGGAAGGGAAAAGGGAAAAAGAGAAAGGCGAAAGAAAGGGGAGGGTGTGATATAGGAGGGCAAGCAAACTGAAAGGGGTGGTATTCAAAAACAAAATAATGGGGAATGTGGATAAAAGGGAGGGAAGGGGGAAAATACAAACAGAGGGCAATAAAGAATTAGTAATCATAACCTTGAATGTGAATGGGATGAACTCTCCCTTAAAAATGTAAGCAAATAGCAGAGTGGATTAAAAACCAGAATCCTACAATGTGCTGCTTACAAGAAACTCATTTGAAGAAATCCCCAATCAAATACCAAATTAGAAATTCTAAAAAATAAGGAGAAATTAATAAATTCAAAAGCAAAAAAACTATTGAATTAATAAAACCAAAAGTTGGTTTTATGAAAAAACCAAAAAAATTGATAAACCTCTGGTCAATTTCATTAAAAAAAAGAAAGAAGAAAACCAAATTGGTAGTATCATAAATAAAAAAGGTAAAATCACCACCAATGAGGAGGAAATAAAAGTAATAATTAGAAACTATTTTAACCAACTCTATGCCAATAAATTTGATAATCTAAGTGAAATGGATGAATATTTACAAAAATATAAGTTGCCCAGGTTAAATGAAGAAGAGATTAAATACCTAAACAACCCTATCTCAGAAAAAGAAATTCAAGAAACCATTATTGAACTCCCTAAAAAAAATCTCCAGGGCCTGATGGATTCACAAGTGAATTCTAGCAAACATTTAAGGAACAATTGGTTCCAATCCTATATAAACTCTGGAAAAACAGGGAAAGACGGAACTCTCCCTAACTCTTTCTATGAAACCAATATGGTACTTTTACCTAAACCAGGAAGAGTTAAAACAGAGAAAGAAAATTATAGACCTATTTCCCTGATGAATATAGATGCAAAAATCCTAAATAAAATCTTAGCAAAATGACTACAACAAGTCATCACTAGGACAATACATTATGATCAAGTAGGATTAATTCCAGGAATTCAGAGTTGGTTCAATATTAGGAAAACTGTTAATATACTCAATTATATCAATAACATACCTATCAAAAATCATATGATAATATCAATAGGTGCTGAGAAAGCTTTTGACAAAATACAGCATCCATTCCTATTAAAAACATTAGAGAGCCTTTCCGTGCTGCCCAGAAGAGGGGTCCATACGTTGTTGTTCACGGTTTCCATCATAACTTTCAAGGGAAACTTTCACAATGTCTGGAGCCCTGAATGTCTTGCATATGAAGGAGGAGGATGTCCTCAAATTCCTTGCTGTGGGCACCCATTTGGGTGGCACCAATTTGGACTTCCAGATGGAACAGTACATCTACAAAAGGAAGAGTGACAGCATCTATATCATTAATTTGAAGAGAACTTGGGAAAAGCTTCTCCTGGCAGCTCGTTGCCATTGTTGCCATTGAAAATCCAGTTGATGTTAGTGTCATCTCATCCAGGAACACTGGCCAGAGAGCTGTTCTGAAATTTGCTGCTGCCATTGGTGCCACACCTATTGCTGGATGCTTTACCCTGGGCACCTTTACTAATCAGATCCAGGCAGCTTTCAGGGAGCCTAGCTTCTTGGTGGTCACTGATCCTCATGCAGATCATCAGCCTTTGACTGAAGCATCGTATGATAACCTTCCAACCATTGCACTGTGCAACACAGACTGCCCACTTTGCTATGTGGACATTGCCATTCCATGTAACAACAAGGGAACTCACTCAGTGGGTCTGATGTGGTGGATGCTGGCCCGAGAAGTCCTGAGGATGCGTGGTACAATCTCCCATGAGGACCCATGGGAGGTCATGCCTGATCTTTACTTCTACAGAGATCCAGAGGAGATTGAAAAGGAAGAGCAGGCTGCAGCTGAGAAGGCAGTGACAAAGGAGGAATTTCAGGGTGAATGGACTGCACCTGCCCCAGAATTCAATGCTGCTCAGCCAGAGGTGGCTGATTGGTCTGAGGGCATCCAGGTGCCATCTGTGCCCATTCAGCAGTTCCCTACTGAAGATTGGAGTGCTCAGCCAGCTACTGAGGACTGGTCTGCAGCTCCTACTGCTCAGGCCACTGAATGGGTAGGAACTACCACAGAGTGGTCCTAAGTTTTACCCAGATGCTCTAATAGTGTTGGAAAACTGCGGATGGAAAATAAACATTGGTTTCTTGACAAAAAAAAAAAATTAGAGAGTGTAGGAATAAATGGACTGTTCCTTAAAATAATTAGCAGTTTCTATCTGAAACCATCAACAAGCATTATATTCAATGGGGAGAGGCTAGAGGCATTCCCAATACGATCAGGGGTGAAAGAAGGGTGCCCATTATCACCACTACTATTCAATATTGTATTAGAAATGTTAGCATCAGCAATTAGAGAAGAAAAAGAAATTGAAGGAATTAGAATTGGGAAGGAAGGGACAAAACTCTTACTCTTCACAGATGACATGATGGTCTACCTAGGGAATCCCAAGAAATCATTTGAAAAACTTCTGGAAACAATTAGCAATTTTAGCAAAGTTGCAGGTTATAAAATAAACCCTCATAAATCCTCAACTTTTCTATATATGTCTAGCAAGAAACAGCAGGAAGAGCTAGAAAGAGAAATCCCATTCAAAGTAACCTCAGACAGTGTAAAATATTTGGGAGTCTATTTGCCAAGACAGCCTCAGAATCTTTTTGAAAACAATTATAAAATACTTCTCACATAAATTAAATCAGATTTAAATAACTGGGAAAATATCAACTGCTCATGGATAGGGAGAGCTAATATAATAAAAATGACAATTCTACCAAAACTAAACTACCTGTTTAGTGCCCTACAAATCAAAATTCCAAAAAATTACTTTAACGAGTTAGAAAAAATTGTAAGTAAATTCATATGGAGAAATAAAATGTCAAGAATTGCCAGGAGTTTAATGAAAAATAGTGCAAACGAAGGTGGCTTAGCACTACCCGATCTAAAATTATATTATAAAGCAGCATTCATCAAAACTGTTTGGTATTGGCTAAGAAATAGAGTGGTAGACCAGTGGAATAGACTAGGTGTAAAAACAGGAGAGGATTATAGTAATCTGCTATTTGATAAACACAAAGAGTCTCGCCACTGGGATAAAAACTCCTTCTTTGATAAAAACTGCTGGGATAATTGGAAGTTAGTATGGAAGAAACTTAGATTAGACCAACACCTCACACCCTTTACCAAGATAAGATCCAAATGGTTACAGGACATAGACATAAAAAACAATACTATAAGCAAATTAGAAGATCAAGGACTAGTCTATCTGTCAGATCTATGGAAAGGGGAACAGTTTATGACTAAGGAAGAGTTGGAGAACATCACTAAAACCAATTAGATGATTTCGATTACATTAAATTAAAAAGCTTTTGCACAGATAAAGCCAATGTAATCCAGATCAAAAGAAATGTAGTAAATTGGGAAACAATCTTTACAACTAATGATTCTGACAAAGGACTCATTTCTAAAATATACAGAGAACTGAGTCATATTTTTAAAACAAAATGCCATTCCCCAATTGACAAATGGTCAAAGGATATGCAAAGGCAATTTACAGATGAGGAGATCAAAGCAATCCATAGCCATATGAAAAAATGCTCTAAATCTGTAATTATTAGAGGAAATGTGAATTAAAGCTTCTCTGACATACCACCTCACACCTCCCATATTGGCCAGTATGACCAGGAAGGATAATGATCATTGTTGGAAGGGATGTGGGAAATCTGGGACACTATTACACTGTTGGTGGAGCTGTGAACTGATCCAACCCTTCTGGAGAGCTATTTGGAACTATGCCCAAAGGGCAAGAAAAATGTGCATACCTTCTGACCCAGCAATACCACTACTGGGTCTATACCCTGAAGAGATGAGGAAAATGGGTAAAAACATTACTTGTACAAAAATATTTATAGCAGCCCTGTTTGTGTTGGCAAAGAATTGGAAATCCAGTAAATGTCCTTCAATTGGGGAATGGCTTAGCAAACTGTGGTATATGTATGTCATGGACCACTATTGTTCTATTAGAAACCAGGAGGGACGGGATTTCAGGGAAACCTGGAGGGATTTGCAAGAACTGATGCTGAGTGAGATGAGCAGAACCAGAAAAACACTGTACACCCTAACAGCAACATGGGAGTGATGTTCAACCTTGAAGGACTTGCTCATTCCATCAGTGCAACAATTGGGAACAATTTGGGGCTGTCTGCAAATGAGAGCACCATCTGTATCCAGATAAGGAGATGTGGAGTTTGAACAAAGAACAAAGTTTATTCCCTTTAATTTAGAAAAAAAAACAGATATCTTATTGCCTGATCTTGTTACCTCTGAGAATTCTGTTCTCTTTAAGGATATGATTTCTCTCTCATCACACCCAATTTGGATCAAGGTACAACATGGAAACAAAGTAAAGACTGACAGAGTGCTATCTGTGGGGAGGGGGTGGGGGGAGGGAAGCAAGATTGGGGGAAAATTGTAAAACTCAAATAATATCTTTAATAAAAATGAATTTTAAAAAAGTTTCTGTATCTGCCTTGTCAAATAGACTCCCAGGTATTTTATATTGTCTTCAGATACTTTGAATGGGTTTTCTCTTTCTAACTCTTCCTGCTGTATCTTACTAGATATATATAGAAAAGATGAGGATTAATGAGCATTTATTTTATATCCTGCAACCTTGCTAAAGTTGCTAATTGTTTCCAGTAGTTTTTAGATGATTTTGGGGGATTTTCTACATATACCATCATGTCATCTATAAAGAGTAAGAATTTTACCTCTTGCTTCCCAATTCTAATTCCTCCCATTTATTTTTCTTCTGTTATAGCTGAAGCTAACATTTCTAATACAATATTGAATACTAGTGGTGATAATGGGTATCCTTGTTTCACCCCTGATCTTATTGGGAGTACCTCTAGCCTATCCCCATTGAATATAATGCTTATTGATGTTTTCAGATAGATACTGCTTATTATTTTAAGGATCAGTCAATTTATTTCTATACTTTAGTGCTTTTAGTAGGAATGGGTGTCATATTTGTCAAAAGCTTTTGCAGCATCTAATGATATAATCATATAATTTATAATAGATTTGCTATTATTATAATTAATTATACTAACAGTGTTCCTAATATTGAACCATACCTGCATTCCTGGGATAAATTCTACTTGGTCATAATGTATTCTCTTAGTGAGAACTTGTTGTAGTCATTTTGCTAAGATTTTATTTAAGATTTTTGCATCTATATTCATCAGGGAGATAGGTCTGTAATTTTCTTCCTCTGTTTTAACTCTTCCTGGCTTAGACAGCAGCACCTTATTGGTGTCATAGAAAGAGTTAGGCAGAGTTCTGACTTCACCTATTTTTCCAAAGAGTTTATATAGAATTGGAAACAATTGATCCTTAAAAGTTTGATAGAATTCACTTGTGAATCTATCAGGCCTTGGAGATCTTTTTCATAAGGAATTCAATGATAGCTTGTTGAAATTCTTTTTTTTCCTGGGATAGGGTTATTTAGGTATTTAATCTCTTCATTTAACCTGGACTATTTATCTTTTTGTAAATATTCAAACATTTCATTTAGATTATCAAAATTATCAGCATAGACTTGGGTGAAATATTTCCTGAATTGGTACTTTGATTTCCTCCTCATTGGTGGTGAGTTCACCTTATATATATTTTCATTTATGATACTAGCACTTTGATTTTCTTCTTTCTTTTTTTAATCTAATTGATCAGAGGCTTATCAAATTTATTGTTTTATTCATTAAATTAAATCTTGGTTTTATTTATTAATTCAATATTTTTTTGCTTTCAATTTTATTAATTTTTCCTTTAATTTTTAGAATTTCTAATTTGGTATTCAATTAGGGGTTTTTAATTTATTCTTTCTCTAATGTTTTTTAAGTTGCATATTTAGTTGATTTCCTCTTCCTCTAATTTTATTCATGTAAGCATTTAAAGATATAATATATCCCCGCACAGTCACTTTCAATGAATCCCAAATGTTTTGCTATGTTGTTTCATTATTTTTTTTATCTGGGATGAAATAATCCATCCTTTCTTTTATTTGTGGTTTGATCCACTAATTTTTAAAAATGAGGTTATTTAATTTATAATTAGTTTGGGGTCTATATTTCCCTGGCCCAATATTGCCTATAATTTTTATTACATTATGATCTGAGAAAGATGTATTCACTATTTCTGCATTTCTGTAATTGATCATTAGGTTTTTATGCCCTAGTACATGGTCAATTTTTGTGTAAGTGCCATGTACTGCAAAAAAAGTATTCCTTTCTATCCCCAATCAACTTCCTCCATAAATCTATTGTATCTAGATTTTCTAACATTCCATTTCCCTCCTAAACTTCTTTCATGTTAATTTTATGATTACATTTACCTAATTTTGAGAGTGCAAAGTTGAGTCCTCTCACTAGTAGAGTTTTGCTGTCTATGTTTTCCTGTAATTTTTTCAGGTTCTCCTCTAAGAATTTGGATAATATCCCACTGGATGCATACATATTCAGTATTGAAATTACTTTATTGTCTATGATGCCTTTTAGGAGGATATAGGTTCCTTCCTTATCTCTTCTAATGTTATCTATTTTTGCAGGTACTTTGTCTGTGATAAGGATTGCTACCTCCTTCTTTTTTTCACTTCATCTGAAACAAAATATATTTTGCTCTAACCTTTCACCTTTACTCTATATGAATCTCTCTGCTTCAAATGAGTTTCTTGTAAGCAGCATATTGTCGGATTCTGGTTTTTAATCCACTCTGCTATCTGCTTAAGTTTTAAGGGAGAGCTCATCTCATACACATTAAAAGTTATAATTACTAACTCTTTATTTTCTTCTATACTATCTTCGCTCTGTTTATGTTTTTCACCTTTCTTCACTTTATCCATATTCCCCAGTATTTTGTTTTTGAATACTGCCATTTTCAGGGAGTTTGACCTCCTATATCCACTGCACCCCTTTCTTTCCCTATTCCTTTTTTACTTTTTCCTTCCCTTGCTTCTCTTAGTTCTCCTTTTTCTCCCCCTTCCCTATCTCTCCCCCCCACACTTTTCCCCTTTTAATACTTGAATGGTAAGATGTTTATTAAGTAAACTCAATGTGCGTGTAAGTTAACTTTACGCCAAGTCTGATGAGCAGAAGATTCAGGTGTTTCTCATCTCCTCCCTTCTTCCTCTCTATTACAATAGGTCTTTGTTACCTTTTAATGTAATAAGATTTACCCCCATTCGATTCCCTCCATCCACCCATCTCCTTTCTGTCCCCCTTTCTACACAGGTAGTGTTTTTATTTTTATTTATTTATTTGCAAAGCAATGGGGTTAGGTGGCTTGCCCAAGGCCTCACAGTTAGGTAACTATTAAGTGTCTGAGGCCAGATTTGTACTCTGGTAATCCTGACTTCAAGGCCGGTGTTCTATCCACTGCACCACCTAGCCACCCCTGAGGCAGTGTTTTTAAATCATTCTACCTGACTCACAGAAAAGCATGAGTATTCATTGCTTCTGGCTAAGTATATTCTCTCTAATAGAGTTACAATTCTTAAGCGTTATTGGAGTTTTTCTCTGACATAGGAATATAGCTAGTTTCATCCTACTGGATAGCAGTCTCATCATCACTTCTGGCTAAGTGTATTCTCTCTGGTGGAATTACAATTCTCAAGAGTTATCAGAATCTTTTTCTCCTGCTGTGGTATAGCCAGTTTCATCTTATTGGATAGCAGTTTCTGTTTTCTTTACCCCCCTTTTTTTTACCTTTTCCTGTGTATCTTGAATCTCCTGTTTGATTTCCAAATTTTCTATTTGGCTCTGATCTTTTCATCAGTAATTGTTGGAAATCTCCAATGTCATTAAATGACCATCTTTTCCCCTGGAAGAGAAGGCTCAGTTTTGCCAGATAGCAGATCCTTGGCTGCATTCCAAGCTCCCTTGCTCTTCAGAATATCTCATTCCAGGACCTTCAATTCCTTAATTTTGATGCAGCCAGGTCCTGTGTAATCCTTACTGTGGCTCCTGGGCATTTAAATTGCTTCTTTCTGGTTGCTTGCAGAATTTTCTCCTTTAGCTGATAGTTCTGGAATTTCTCCACAACAATCCTTGGTGTTTTCATTTTAGGGTCTCTTTTTGGTGGAAATCAATGTATTCTTTCAATACCTATTTTGTCTTCTGGTTCCATGATATCAGGGCAATTTTCCATCACTAAATCCTATAATATTAAATCCAGGCCTTTTTTTCTCTTCAATCTTTTCAGGAAGGTTTATAATTCTCATGTTGTCCCTTCACAATATATTCTGGAGGTCAGTGGTTTTGTTGATGAGGTATTTTACATTTTCTTCTATTTTTTCAATTTTTTTGGTTTAGTTTAACAAACTCTTGCTGTCTCATGAAGTCATTAGTTTCCACAAACTCTGTTCTTTTTCTTTTAGAGACAAATTTTCTTCTTTTACCTTGCAACTCCTTTTCCAATTGGTCAATTCTGTTTTTGAAAGAGTTTGCCATTTGCCCAATTGATGTTTTGAGAGAATTGTTTTCCTGTTGCAAAGTGTTAATTTTCTCTCCCAAAATTTCCAACTGATTTTTAAAATCCTTCCCTATTTCTTCAAGGAAATCTTTCTGTGCTAGAGACTAGATCATATTCTCAGAGGTTGTTGGTCTCTCTGAGGTAGTGTCTTTTCCTTCCAATAATTTTTCTATGCACCCTCCTTTATACCGACCTTTCTTCATTATCCTAAGACCTTGTGTTAGGGAGGGGCTGGTTCACAGAGATTTGGTGTTGGTATCCCTAGAAGCTTTTACTCACTGAATGTAGTATCTCTAAGTAGCCAGTAGGGGTAGCTAAAGGTTTTGCTCATTGAGTATAATATCTCTAGATGGCCAGTAGGGGGTGCTGGTTGCTTTCTCTGAAGTGTCTGTGACCTTGATTGAGGCTTTCTCCCTTGGCCTGGAGGGAGTGGTTGAAGCTGTTGAATACTTTTATCTTTGATCAGTGATGGATTATACCCTGGAATGAGGAAATCACTCTCCCTATTCACAGCAGAGGGAGCCCTGTTGATCCCACCTTAGCATGGGGCAGAGGTGGGCTGTAATTATGTTTCTTCTGGGAAGAGGCTTCAACTGAAATGGAGGTGTGGACTCTGAATTCCTCAGGACCAGAGGGGCCCAGGGATCATTGTCTGTAGCTTTCCTGCACTAGAACTCTCCCTCTGCCCCTGCCCAAAAGCTCCAGAGGCATTGCCATAATCAATGCCTCTGCTCCCTAGTTTTCCCATGCCCCATGCTTGACCAGGCTTTAGCCCCTCTGCTTATCAAACCAGTCTATTTCTCAGGCCCTCAGACTCCCAGGCTCTGGCCCCTCTGCTAATCAGGCTAATCCAAGGCTAATCCAGGTTCTCATGCTCTCATCTGGTCCCCTACTCCAGGCAGAGTCCACTCTCTACCCCTGGACTCTGCCATGATCTCGGAAGACAGATCCTGAGGTGAATATTCTTCTCCTGGCTTTTCTTTCTGCCTTTTGTCAATCAGCTTTCTGTTAAGTGTTTTGGTTCATTTTGAATATGAGGGAAGATCAGGAGACTTTAGGACTGTTCCTGTCTTCTCTCCACCATCTTGGCCACAAGTCAGAATGTTTGCAATGTCAAGTAGGTTTTAGTGATGACTCTAGTTCCCTTCTTCAAAACTGATGCAGTGTGACCATATAACACTTGAATCACTATAGTATCACATGTTTGGAAACAACTATTACCTGGTTTCCTTCTGTAACTTTGTCTGAGAGGTCCAAGTCAAAAATAGCTGAATCCACATTCAACATTGATATAAAACCTGTCCAATTATAAAAGCAACCCTGCTGGATAATCTCTTGTACATAATTCTATTTAATAGGCAAAAATCCAGCTTTTTATTTTTCTTCTATGAATCTTTACACTATTTCTAGCTGAATTAGGGATTCAGGAATTAGGTGACATTGTTGGTTCCTGAAAAAAAAAGATAAGATGGGTGTACAGCATTCCAGATCTAATATGAGTCAACGAGCATGGAATATAATAATAATGGAGTAATTCTTTTTTTGCCCCTGAAGACCCAAAATTATATTTTTATGTCTGTTATTTCCTTTTCTCCTATTATCCCTTGTATGACTTTTAGATTTCTCTTCAAATCATCTGGTGTACCAGAGTTAACACTCACATTTTTCCTGAATCAATCTTTGTTTTTTTGTCTTTGCTTTTGAAAATATTTTGATTTTGCCACTGCAGCCCAGTGCCACTTATTCAGTGCTTTCAGTGAAATTTTGTGATTTTGTTGTATAATTATGTGTCTCTATTCTAAGCAAATCTGTTCTGAACTCTCCAAGTGTCTTTTAGTTCATCACTTTAAGATAGACAAGTATAAATTAACTGCACCTAACAATTCCAGATTTTGTGTCATGCTTGCTGTGGCCAGGTGGTCCTGGAATCTTAGCACCATGGTTATTGTTTAAGAAATGGTGGCCAGATCTAGTAACTGGCTATCATCTATCTTCATGACTCTTTTGTACATGCTCATCAGGGATGTTCTCAATATTGTCTTTGTAAACATTTCTAATCCCAGCACAACTCATTTTGCAAAATAGAGAGAAAAAAGGTACAAGATAGTAACAGAAATAAACTTGCAACTAAATACTGAAGGACTAGAAAGGAGACATGCAATCTCATATTCTTCCTCCACTCATTCACATAATACATTAGCCTCTAACCTCTCCTGTGGATTTTGGTGTTAACTGGATTGCCTACAAGCAATTGAAAAATACTGCTGCAAATTTCTGTGGTTCAACATGGTTTTCTTTTGGTACTTGCTAAGTACAAGGAATATGAGGGTAGTAGTAGCCTTGCCACTGTCCTTGCATCTCTCTTCAGTGTTGCTTTCAGGTTCTGTAAGGCATCACTATATTTCAGTGATAAATATTTTTTTGGACATACTCTGCTATTTACTAGCTTTCTTAAGTAATGGAAGCTTGTGCAAGGCATTAGTAAAGATTGAAATGCTCCCTCCCTAAATGATCCTTGAAATATTTGTGTTCACTGTATTTCCTTCTTATTTGCTGAGGCTAACAAAGGACTTGTTTCCATAAGTAATTTCTGAGTTAACCTGCTAGATGAAATTAAATTTCTGCCATTGTATCATCTGTGTCTTCATCACATTTCCATTCTCCAGCAAATGGGCAAATATCTAGGTTCTCTGATCCAGGGGCTCTCATCCCTAAAAAAAATTTAGGACTTTATGAACAAATTCTTTTATATTCCTAATGAATACCATATTTAAGAAATTGAGATTGTACTAGAATTTGATTCTTGTACTCCTGGATCCTGGACCTCATCCACAGATTGAACCAAAATTTGAAACTAGTTAAACAAAGTAGGATCAATGTATTACTTAAGAATGCAGTCTATTTTGATGAGAAATAAGACAACTATTAAAATTGAATGTAGTAGTAGAACCAACAGAACAATGTATACATCAACAACATCATGAGATGAACAACCTTGATGGAAGAAGCTCCTCTTGGCTGTCCAGAGAGCTAGGACAACTGTATTTGACCAACCAGAGGAAGAAAAATAAAACAAAACCAAACAAAAAGTAAAAGAGCAACCCTTCCGAATCTGATGAACACTTTATAAAACTTATCTGTTATGATTCTAATATGTATGTAAAATTCTAACCTGATTGTTCCCTGCTAAGGGGAGGTAAGTGGGAGAAGAGGGTAGAGGGAAAATTTTCAACTTTGAAAAATGCATGTACATGTAGATGAAAATGAATAAATAAATTAAAAAAAAAGAAAACCTGAAAAAAAGATTGAATGTTTCCAAGGAATAAGCTTGACCCTAAGGAAGAAATAAATTACCTCCTACCACTTTGCAGAGGTTGGAATCCATGGATGTGAAATATTACATTTAATATCAGGTCAAATTTTTCAATATGTTGATTGCTTCTGATGCTTTTTTCCCTCTTATTCTTCTTTTAAAAAGATAATTTATAAAGAAAAGATAATTTATTATAGAAATTGATTTACTAGGAAAGAAAAGAGGATAAGAAAATATATGAATTCAGAGGAAATATGACACTAAAAACAAGAGAGCAGTTAATTTTAAAAGCCATGTGTTAAGAAAAATGCTATTTTTATTAATGTTGAGTATCCAAATGTAGAAGGTATTTTAATAGATTTGTGTATTTCATTCTTAGTATAACTTCCTGAAGTAGGCAATGTGTGTATCTGAGTCCTAAATATTTAATAACTATACCCTCTATTTATAAGTGAGTGTGCATGGGGTTGGGATGGTTATTGGCTTTGCAGTCTATTAGCATAATTCTGAGTGGAAAATAGTCCCATATTTGTAAGACTGATTCTTGAAAAAACATTAATGAGTCGCTTGTCTTTAAGAAATTTAAGAAAAATGTAGGTTCTATGTATCTCTAAAGTAATACTGTTAAAATACTTTTTAAGTGTTATTTTCTAGCTAAAGAGAAAAAAATCTGGAATCCCTTACTTTTTATGTCATTATTTTCTATAATTCAAGGTCAACTGAATTATAGTAAATTATCCATAGTAAATCATATGTGTATATATGGAGAGAGAGAGAGAGAGAGAGAGAGAGAGAGAGAGAGAGAGAGAGATAAAATCTTTGTGCATGTTGTGTCATCTTATTGTATAGCTAGGTAGGTTCTAGTTGAATTTTAGATTGTTGCAGATTAGGAATATTCAGAGAAATGAGGATTCCAACATATAGTACAATGCTGCAGCTTCTAATTAGCTTAACAAATTTGGAGACAGGCATGACATTTATATTGTGAATTCTAGAATCAAGCACCATTAGTGATTCAATGAGTAGAGACCTGAATTTATCCTTAATGTGAAGCACAATTCCTAAAATGCCAGGGGCTCTTAAATCAGAGATCTCATTAGCACATTTGAATACCTCTATTATCTCTTAAAATAAAGATAAAATTACTGAATCCCAGAGTATAAGAGACTTAGACCATTAGCACAAATGAGAAAGAAAAAATATATATATGTGTGTGTGTGTGTGTGTGTATGCATATGTGTATGCAGCAGTGCATGTAGAGATACTTAACATATGTGAATATGATTTATTGACATCTCTATTCATTTATTAATCTTTAATATGATGGATAACTTATTATCTCAGGTACTGTATGTATATACATATATATATACATATATATATATATATATATATTTTGAATACAGTTGATTTGATATCTCTCAGAATAAAAGCACTAAATTGATTTTCTTGATAAAAAATCTAATATTGAAGGAATGAGACTTTGCAGAATTTAGAAATGCCCTTAACAGAATCACAAAGTCTGCTAGAGTAACAACCAATATCTTGGGTCAGATAGGTTTGATCAAAGGATATTATTATGAAAGACATTTTTAGTGACTTTCTTGGTTACTTTCCTGATTTTAGCCTATATTTATAAATGATAAATGAACAGATTTCATCTTAATATTATCTTAAAATCAATGTTGATAATTTTGAAATTTATATAATAGATGTTAATGAAATATTTAAAAATTGACCACATTGAACAATGATTTATCTACCACATAAGAATAAATATAAAATAAAAGGAAATTGACCTGGAAAAAATTTTATACACACACACACACACACACACACACACACACACACACACACAAACACATATATGTGTATATATATATATAAAATCATAAATGTTCATTGCAAATTACCTTAGCTATATACTGTATTACATATAATGAATAAGTAGAGTTAATTTCTGTCTCTGAATAAATAAAGTTTATTTTAATAATTCCCTTATATTAACACCTTTATGCCATTATACAATCTCTGATCAGGAAGGGCCCTCTTATTGAGCAAAAACTTAGAGGTCATTTAATCCAAATCATGTCACATCAATCAACTTCCCAAAATGCTCATCCAATCTCTGCTTTAAGACTGCCAATTAAAGGGAAGCCTCTGCCTCTTAGAGATGTCCATTTAAGTTTGGTATAGGTACAACATTTAGGATATGTTATTGTTTTCTTATCTTCTCATAACAAGCTTCAATTTGCTTCCTTACAATTTCCACATTGCTCCCAGTCTGTTCCTCTGGTCTAAGCAGACCATATCTATTATGGTCTTTAGAGGTTTTATCATATTCTCATTAACTACTGTCAAAAAGTTACTTAAATTCAAATATCCAGATTAAAATGTAACAATGCCAAAATGCTAGAATTAATGTAAGGAAAATTTAAAGTGAAAATTAAAGCATTTAGAGTCACCTAATATGAAATTATTATCCTCTGAGTAACTCAAGTACAAAACTTTACTCATCATTCCTCACAATCTATAATGAAAGAAAAATGCTATTAAAATGAAAATAATTATTAAAATGTTATAATATTTTCTAATGAAAAAGCTTTTTAATTATGTTATTTATAACTTATTTAAACAAGTATAATTTGTATTAAACTAAATCATTTAATGACTAAAATTTTGGAACATGTCAAGGACATGTAAAGTTAGAAATTAATCTTTATTTAAATGAATTCAATTGTAACAAAGATAAAAATAATTCAACAGATCTTGACAAAATTACTTGACAGATTATTTTTTCACCAGTATTATAAAAATAAAACCTATATCAACACACAAAAAGAGGTGGAAGTATATATTGCAATTTAGCCTTCTGTTTCTTAAACTCCAACTGGTAGCTCTAACTTGTGACACAATTTAATTTTGCTGTAGAAAGTTAGTTGTATTACTGATCCTTTCCATCATCCTCTATTCCAACCCCAACCCTAAGTGATGATTTTCTCTTATGTTATTCTGAAAAAAGAGCATTCCTTATATTGTTACATGGTTTAAAATCATCACTGTTTGATAAGACCAAGGTCAGATCATTGCATGGAACTTTGATTATTGGGAGGTAGATTTTCTTTTTTGAAATACACAAGACTAGAGATTTGGGCAGTTTCTTTTACCCTGGAATGGGACAAAACTACCTTCCTGAGATGCCCAGGGTCAGATCATTAGGGCTCTCTCCCCTTATCCATTGCAAGGAGATAACACGCTCTAGCAGATGAGTGAGAAATGTCCTTGAAGAATTATCTAAAAGCTCTATTTAAATCTTTAGTCAACAGAACAATCATCACAACTCTATTGTCTAACTAGTTATCTCTCATCCTTAGCTGATGAAGAGATCAGTTGTTTTTGTTTTGGTTGTGAGTATATTTTTGTTTGTTTTGTTTTTGTTTTTTCCCATCCTATAGTTAGGGGTATTTTAATTCCCTGAGTATTGCCACCTCCTCTGGGTTATTATCACTCTATCTCTTTCTTTCTTCCTTCCTTTCTTTCTTTCTTTCTTTCTTTCTTTCTTTCTTTCTTTCTTTCTTTCTTTCTTTCTTTCTTTCTTTCTTTCTTTCTATATATTTTGTTTCTCATACCCCTGGCTTCAAGATCTCTGTCACATCCATCACTGACCTTTGGTAGTATAACTCTTAGAATTATCTTTTTCTTTCATATTTCAATCATACCTGTTAAATGTACAATGAACTGAGACTAGACTATTATAACTTCCCTTTAGTTCATGAATTGTGACCAAAACTGGAATTCTCTTTTCTTGCAGCCATTATTCTACAGGGAGTAGAATAACTACTCTTGCTGCCTCTCTTACTATCTCTGGACAAATCCAGATTACTGCCCCTCACACTTCAGTAGTAGGGAAATCCTCTCTTTCCCCCAGGTTTATAAATAACATATGAGTGCTGAGACAGGACCCTAGGCAGCTACACCTCCATAAACAATTAATTCATCAAACCAAAGAAGGAAAACACTTTTTCTCCCTCTCCCGATCACCTCCACCCCCAGGTCTATAAGTTGCTAACTAGGACTGGCACTAGCATAATTAGCAACTGTGACTTTGAAAGAATGACTTCTTGACTTTACCAAGATGAATGCAAGAGCCAATACAGTGAATCCCCTGCCTCACATACAGGAAATTCCCTTCCACGAAACACCTTCAAGGACTAGGATCAGGACTCTTGAATCTGACATCTATGCCCCAGTGGAAGAGAATTTCTCCCCTATTATGGTCAAGGCAAGATGTGTACCCCTAGCAATATAGTATCATATAATTGCCTCATTGATTAATAATTACTAGGTTCTTAAGAATCACCACATTGTGAAAAATTTCACAATAAAATCCAAAGAGCTTAAGGGATGAATGAGGATGTGACACAATCGTGAAAATGCTAGATATTTCATTTAAAAAAATTCATAATGCTATCTCTAATGGTCTATAATTTGAATGCTTTTATGCTTATTGCTACAAACATATCTTAGCTTTTGTCATTCATTCAAAATGTTTCGTTTCATCCTTTTCAATAGTTAAAACTTCCATTTTACATGTACTGCTTGATGGTTTTGAATCAGATTGCTAAGACATGTTTGAAATTTAAAAGTGAATATTATATATACACATATATTATACATATGTTTGTGAATAGATATAATATATGTATATATTAATATTTCATAATATAAAGGAATTGCAAACTTTAACCTTGAAAAACCAAAAATATGATGAACTGAAGTAGTTGGTAGGTATTTAATGTGAGTGTGGATTTTATATGAGTATGTTTTTATTTGTCTCAGCTCAGATAGGTTTTTTTTAAAGAGGGAGGTGATAACATCAATTAAGATATAAAGAACTTTCCAGGAGAAGCAAAAGGAAAAAAAAAGATAATGTCTATTAAAGTATTATTAAGTATCAAATATTTTATAAGAATTTTATCTATGTGTTCCTGTGATTGATGGCTCTAAAGTGTGTTTTTATGACTGTAGTGGCTAGGTAGATGTTACTATACCATGTTCTGACTGGTTGTATTAGGGAAACAAACTTCAAAAAAAACCCCTGTAAAATAAAAGGAATACCCTATTTTCTTGGTAATCTTGTTTGCATCTTGATATTAAAAAAGAGGTTTTAATACTACTTTTGTGTTACAACCTCTTTGGTGATCTGGTGAAGCTGATGGATGCCTCAGAGCATTTTTAAAATGTATATTATGAGATAATAATATTGCAATGTAAACCAGCTATATTGAAATACTTAAAAAATCACAAATTAACAGACCATTTGAAATCCCTACTTAGTTTCCAAGGTTAAAAATTCCAGTCTTAAAAATATCTGCCTGACAAATATGTCCATTGGGTGATCCAGGTCTGAGTATACTCATTTGTTAATTGTGTGGTATGTGAATAGTTTTAAAACTCATTCCAACAATGTTCCTTAATAGGCTGAAAATTTACCAATAAGTAGTTTCTGAATATCCCTGTGAACTGTGTTAAAAGCTGTGAAGTATAAAAAGATGAAATTTTGATGTTTGCTCACAGAAAGCTAATAACCTAATCAAAGACAGTAAACTCATAAAATTTAAGTGCATAAGATAACAATTAACTAAATAAAATAGCAAAAGCACTTAGAGAATTGAAAAGTATATTATTGTGTTCATTAATTGTAAAGGATATCAAAATTTATTGGAAGGAGATGTTAATGTGGTTCATTGTCATCCAGGTAGGTTTCATGGGAAAATATTTGAACTGAGCTAGAGGTCTTGTTTTAAAAATATTTTTGTTGTTATTTATTTTTCCAATTTTATTTAAAAATAATTATCAACATTCATTTTTGCAACATTTCCCCCCTCCCATCTTTCTCTTCCCAAGTAATCTGACTTAGAATATATATGTGTGTGCAATCATGTTATACATATTTCCATATCACACTGTGAAAGAAGAAGCAGGGCAAAAAGGGAGAAACATGAGAAGAAAACAGCAAAAAATGGTGAAAATAACATGCTCCAATTTGCATTCCGATTCCATAGTTCTTTCTCTGGATGTAGATGGCATTTTTTTTATCACAGGTCTTTGATCACTGTTTTTTTTTTTTGAAAAGAGCTGAAGTTATCATAGTTAATCATCCCACAATGTTGCTTTTAAGGTGTACAATGATCTGGTTCTGTTGAGCTAGACTTTGAGAAAAGTACATAGAGAAACTTCAGAACATTGTAATTTATTTCAAAGAACAGATAGCAAAATCTTAGAGTGGAAATGCCCAAAAGATACCACCTTTTATATCTTTTCATAAAGAAGCAACTGAAAACACTTCGATAATGACATAAAATGATTTCAAATAGTAACAAGGACATTTTGGCTAGTTCATGGACAAGGTTTCTCTTGCTAAACAAGACAAACAAGTACACTAAGAGCTTTGTTTCTTAATATATCAAGAAAGTAAATCAGTGTCCCTTAGAGAAAGATGAATAAAGTTCGTTTTCCCCAAAGAGTGTCCTTATTGTGTCAGGCATCCAATTCTGCTAAAAGAATGGGTTCTTAATTGCAAAGTCCTAGTGAGCTAAAGACTATATAAGGAACATTAATCTATGGCAAATGTCTCACTATATGACCTATGAATCCTGCTCCTTGAATGTTGCTCCTCCTCTTCCAATTTCACTTGCTTTACGGAGCTTACACTGACTTATCCAGATGAAAGTAAGTTTTCTCTTCCCCCAAAAAATGTCCTACATAATTTAACCTATAAATATATAGAATATATATGATTGCCTAGATATACTAGAATGGCATTGTGAATCAATGATATATCTTACAGACAAGAAAATCTGAGACAAATTGTTGACTTTTACAAATATTTTGTAATAATAGTTTGGTAAACAAGGGAAAGTTCTTTAATTTCTCAGATTTCCAATCAAATCTTTCTAACACTATATATTTACAGATGATTTGTCAATCCCTAATCAATAGATGGGAATCTTTCCACACAATAGCCTGATATCTCTTATTTAATAATATTTAGTACAAGAGGCAGAGAGATATAATTCTAGTCTTATAGTCCTCTGAGGAGCCAACTGAATTTCTAAATCATATGTTTTTCCTTAAGGAAATAATCCTTAGAGAAAGATGAATAAAGTTCCAGATATAGATAGGAATATAGTGATACATCTATATATATTGAATATACACATATGTGTGCATATATTAACATCTACACAAACATATTTATTTGCGTATTAGTGTTCCTCTATTAAAAAACCCATGTGGACATATTATACTTGATGAATACATAAATTCTATGCTATGTAATACTGTACATACCTTCCTGTACTTTATTTCTATTTATCCTCATATATAAAATTTCATTTACTTTTGATAAAATTTGGCACTGGCTATCCCCAATGTTTATATTTTCTCCTCAATTTTACCTTTTAATCCCCTATTACCTTTTAATGCCACATATCTCATGAAATTTACTTTTTTATTAATTTAGTGTATATTGTATTTAGTGTTTCCACCAGGAAGGTGTCTTTGTAACCTCAGATCTAGCACTGAGCCTGATGCAGACTACATATTTTTGGTGCAAGAATCAATTTACCTGAAGTGAGAGAAGCTCATTACTAGAGACTAAGTAAAGAATTTTCAAGGGGAAAGGACCCACAGATACACAGATATCTACTCTGATATGAGATATCATTGAAGAGTATCACTATTCCATTTAAATCAGAGATTAGTAAAGTATAATAGGACTTCCCTAGTCATGATTTGTCATCAAATTTCATCCAAATACAATGCATCCAGAAATTATCATCAGATTCCCACATCACCCTCCTGGGAACTCTTTTTGTTAGCATAACAGACATCATTCAGTACTATAGCAGGGGCACAAAGTGAATGATTAAGCTCTCTAGTCCACAGGACCACCTAGCCTCTTGGTCCTTGGTGTAGCCTGAAATGAAATCATTAAAAAAGGGATACTCTGGGTTTTTAACTGGTGTTGAACAGCTACTGCTTTTTCTAGAGAATGATTATAGGCAAAAATTTGGGGGATAATTAGTAAGTTCTACTCATGAGAGCTTCACTGTGCAAATGTCTAAGGTTTTGAGGACTGTGCTGTGTGTGTGTGTGTATGCAAAAAGGGGAAGTGAGAGGGAAGTGTTCATTTTACTGGTAAACCATTCTCATATACAGGTGTAGGTGGATCATTAGCCTTTGGTTTGTCTAAAAAGATCTATGATTATGTTGTTTTAATTATAAGTGGCTTCAGATCTCAACACTGAGGGAGCTGGGCAATTATAATCAGTGTCTCCAAGCAACATATCTGATTACTGGTTAATTCTACTCCCTCACCCATTAGGAAAAAGGACCCTAAGAAGTCCTCTGCCAAGGAGACCATCATGTATCAACCTGATGTGGAACAAATGATGATGGATTTGCCATCAGAAAATTTAAGTTTGATCTCCAGCTCTACCACTTTTCAACTATGTTATATTGGGCTAGGTATTTTACCTTGCTATACATCATTTTCCTCATCTAAAAAGTTAATGAGTTAGACCAGATGACCTCTAAATTACCCTCCTGAAACTCTTGCTTAACTAAAAAGCAGGATTTCTATTAATATTAACCATTAAGGGAGGAACATTGATATTCTACCAATGAAATCCAAAGAGGAATTCAAACTCCCCAAAATAATTTATTTGTTAGTTCCCAAACCTGACTTTGGAAGAATGTTCCTGACACTAGTTTTCTTGGTTTTCTTGGAAACATATACATCTCCCCCTCTTAATCAGTCTATTTTGAGCCTTCTAAATGCAGTTTAATCTGTAATCTGATTTAGATTAACTAAAAACATAATCTTTTAACTAAAATTGTTTCCTAAGAGAAATTTGTTCATTTTTTATGACCTTAATGGATGCTTGGGATTACAAATTTGTCTTTTCTTTAACTTTCATGTCAAATAATTATTTATCTAACACTTTGATGTAACTTTGTTTGTAAGAAGTCTTGTTTAGAATCTTACTATTCATCTAGGTTTATTTTTCCATCCAACATCTGAACCTGTGCTTAAGCATAATAAAAATAGTCTTTAACTTCTATAATTTCTGTATTCTGTAGACCAATTTCAGCAGCAGTTATCTACCACATGGATTCAGAAAGACGCTATTTTCCCATAACACCTGAAGGGCAAACTGTGCAGGTGTTCCTGTACTTGTGACTTTTTTCTCTTAAAGCAAGTTACGTTAAGGCCAAATAATATATTCTCTGCTAACTTTTCTAGAATAAATTTCAAAAAAACCATAGAAAAAATGATAATATTTCTTAGGCTACTCATAACTTTTGAGCATGATGGATGATTGAAACAACTTTTAAAAATAAAAACTTTGTTAGGAAATTTTTTCAAAATGTTCTATTGGAAAAGGTATCCAAGTTCTTTAGGAAATATTTTCTTGGAGGATTTCTTTCAGTATTTTAATCTTTTGTAACAGTCTCCAGTGAAGAAGTACTAATGGTGGTGTCATATGCAAAATTATTGTCAAATCTCTCAGTTTGATAGGTAAAGATGCTTTATTTTTAAAAAATAAAATACAAAAAAAGACACCAAACGTTTTCTTCTGTTTGGAAAAAAATAATTTTTCATGCTTCCTGATTTTTTGATCCATGAAAAAAAGGAGAGGCAGTTATGTCCACCATCAATTGCCATGATTAAATGAAAAATCCAGAAAGACAGTTATAAGGAACCATTGTCAGTTCCAATGAGTGAAGGTCCAGGAGAGGATTTCAGATGTTATTGTAAATGGCATGCTGATCAAAATATGAAAGTAAGACCAAAGATAAGTTTCAATAAAGAAGTCATCATTTTGTATTGATAGAAATCAATGTCAAATACATAATTTAATTTCTTTATGTTAATTTTAATAAATAGTTTTTTTCATAAATAATGAATGAGGAACTTGAGTTTATAACCAGGAACTCAAATAAACAATATAAGTATTTGGGACTATATTCAAATTAGTTCAATGAGCATTATTAAATTGAAAGGAATATGCAAGGCATAGAGTATATATACTCTTAAATATAATAGAGGGAAAATTGGATCAAATTTCAAACCCCGTCTCTGATGTTTATTGTATTGTCATTTTGAGCAAGTTCACTTATAAGGGGAGGGGTTTGACAATGATGAATCCATTTCTGCCCTAAATCTACATAATAATATTTGAAGTGCAAAATGAAAAACCAAATTTACAAAGTAAGAATAAATACTGAGTAGTAATCAAAATGGAAAGAGGTGAAATATTGAACCTGTACAGAAGAAAAACGTATTCTGATTAAACGACTGATGTTCTTGAATTTTATTGTGCACATTTATTTCTTTAGTAAATTTTGTGTGAAAGACATTGAAAGGTATTGAAAGGAATGCCTAGTTTATATAAGACAGAACTTGCTTTTATGGGGTTTACAGACTAATGAGTTAAGACACACTATAGAGGGATAACTATTCTAATGCTTTTATCAAACATTATTTTATTTGCTTTTGTTTTTGTTTTTGCAAGGCAATGGGGTTTACTGTCTCTCCCAAGGTCATACAGTTGGGTAACTATTAAGTGTCTGAGGTCAGATTTGAACTCAGGTCCTCCTGACTCCAGAACTGGTGCTTATCCACTGTGACACCTAGATGCCCCTTCAAATATTAATATTACACAAAGGATTAAAATACACTTCTTAGAATTATTTTATTTCTTTTGACTTGCATGCTACTACCCAGTTTCCTAGATAAATATTTGTATGATGACTAATACCCAATATACGGAGACAAACTTTTATTTGAAATAATATTATTTACAATATATAGAAGTATATTTTGTTGAAAAGAGAAAAAGAAAATGAATCTCACTAGTTCCAAATCTTGATATTTCCAAAGTCATTTACAGACCAAAATTGAGGGGATCTCTTTAATAAAACTTTCCTCAAGTCTTCCCTGTTGTCTTTCATTTGGTGGGGGTAATACATGAAAATCTTTCCCTCTCTTCCTTCTGATTAATAGCATTTTTCATGGCTTTTCCTGTCCTACTCAGGAGAAATGTCAGGTTGTAAATATTTTTCAATGAATTGAAAGTAAAAGAAACCTTTCATCTTTTTTGTCTTTCATTGCCATCTCCATCTAGATGCATGTTGGGATCCTGAAATTAGAAGGACCTGAATTCAAATTCAGTCTCAGATATTTACCAGTTGTGTGGCCTTGGAAAGTCATTTATCCATTATTGCCTTGCATTCAGAGTTGTCTATAGTTATCCTGATTTATATCAGACCATTGAACACAGATAACTGGAGGAGAAAGTAAGACTGGTGACTTTGTACAGCCCTCACTCACTCAAATCCAATTCATGTGCATGTCATGGCATCACCTCCTTGATATTATGGTCTTTGAATATGAATGACAATACATCATCATCAATAATCATCAATCATCAAATATGAATCATTAATCATCACTCCAATATATGTGATCAGAAACAATTGAGTCCTCCTTGTTTCACCAGATCCTCATTACTCCTTTATCTACATCTTCCCTTTTCCACCTCTGATAATACTACATCTCTTTTCCTCCTCAAACTATAGTCATTCTCCTAAGTTAATGGAGGGAAAGAGAAGAGGGGGGAAATATCCCAGCAAAGTTTATAGCATGCTCTAAGTATAGGGGCAATTGGATGGCAAATTGAATAGAATTCTTGTCCATAAGTCAGGAAGACCATTCTTCCTGAGTTTATATGTAAGCCAAGACACTGTGTGACCCTAGACGAATCATTTAACTCTGTTTACTTTATTTCTGTCATCTGTAAATTGAACTGAAGAAGGAAATGGCAAACCACTTCAGTATCTTTGTCAAGATAATTCCATCTGAGGTCATGAAGAACTGGACAATGCTGAAAAATGACTCATTTATACACAATAAATGCAATAGATAAGTATAAAATAAAAGTAAATTATGGATAAGTTTCAAGATTGAATTATCAAATTATCAAATATTAATATAATACTACCCTTTCTGCTCTAAATGACCTGAGGTTTTTCCCCCATTGTATCTTGAAAGTGCACACAACTGGAGACAGAAATTTCCAGTTAGATACTGTACAAATAAATACGATACATATATAGTATCATATATATATATATACATATATATATATAGTATAACAACACATACACCTATCTATATCCATGTGTTTATCATACATTGAAATGTTTGTAATATATACAATGCAATAATATTTATATACATATATGTCTTTGTACATATATGTATTCATAAACTAGTATATCTGAGTGTAATTATGTATATACATATGCATTTATATATATATACATATATATATACATATATATATGTATATGCATGAATACCGATGCAGATTTATATTGCCCTTGATTATTATGGACTGCAGATTTCTGAACCCTTGTAGATGCAACATTGAGGACCTGTAATCTGCTTCTGGTTAACAGGGTAAAAGGTAACCAAGTATACCAGTTTTCAGTTAAGGAACACAGATATAAGATATGTCTTGGCTTATTTTTGAGACTCTTGCCCTCTGATGAGAAGTATACTCTGTTCTTCTACTATTCATCTCTTTGTGTCATCCATCCTGATACATCAGGGTCAAGCTTTTTCCTGGATCATTTCTATGGTTTCATTCAAAAAGTAGAACAAAAAAAAAATCAATGTATAATAAGAATCCAATGTGAGAAAGATAATTTTTTTTCCTACACAAGAAAGGAACCCTAAAAATGTGACAATCATATGAGCATGTTTTTATTTTTTTTTACTTTTAGCATTGTTTTCTTTTTAAATTTTGAATTATTTTTCTCCTACCCTTCCCCCTCCCACAGAGAAAGCAAGCAAAATTATGCATGTGAAATAATGCTAAACATACATTCATATTAGTCATATCACAATAAAGCACAAATGTGAGAAAATTATACTTCAATTTGCACTAAGAGTTCATTAGTTCTCTCTCTGAAGGTAGATGTCATTTCTTTCATAATTAATCCTCTTTTTTTGTGAGAAAATTTCCTCCATTCTCTATATCCCTTCTCACTTTTTTCCTTCTTCATTAAAAATGTTGGCAACATGAAAAATCTTTTCTTCTAGTCTTTTCAGTTTGTTCTGCACATGCTGGAGTTGCACTTTCTTTCAATCACATTGCACGTACACATGTATCTATGTGTGCATGTATGTTTGATAGAGAGATAGACATAAATGTATGTGTATCTGCAAATACATATATGTATATGTATATATATACACATATATATATATATATATATATATATATATATATATATATATGTATTCTATGGGCGTGCGTTTTCAAAAATTTTCTAGTATCAATTGAAAAGATCATTTTTCATTGTTTTTTTTCTTTTTAGTTGCCAAGGATATTGTGACTGAATGACAGCAGATAACTAGGATGTAAAAATATGATGATGAAGTTGTACCTAGGATTAAACTATAGTAATTTATCTCTGCATACTAAAGGGTTGGGGAAAATACCCTTGGATTTACCATAATTATATGGTAACTTTTTAAGACACAGACCAAATTTGATGGCAAATACTTTTCAATACATTAGCAAAAGAGACCATAGAAACTATAGTTGAGAGAGATCAGTCTCATAAATTTAGATATGAAACGTAGGTTGAAATCTTTAAATCAAAGTGTTTCATTTTAAAGATGGGGAAACTGAGCCACAGAGAAATTAAATAATTCAATGAATGTCTCACAGCCATTAAGTATCTAAAAGAATAGAGGTGTGAAATAAAAGTAAAATGTGAATGTTTCAAGATTGAATTAGCAAATTATAAAAAAAATGTTACTACCATTTCTGATCTAACTGACCTGAGATATTTCCCCCATTGCATCTTGCAATCTAGAATTTTCCAGTTAGATACTATATATATATATATATATGTCTTCCTTGGGAGGCAATTAAATATTGGATTGGAAAGAGCACTAGATCTGGTCAGGAAATTCAAATCGTGCCTCAGACACTAACTATGATCCTAGGCAAGTCACTTGTTTCTTTTGAAAATAATAATAATAAATACTACTACTACTACTACTACTACTACTACTACTACTACTACTACTAATAATAATAATAATAATAATAATAATAATATCATCATCATTTACCTCAGATGGTTGTTTTGAGGATCAAATGAAATATTTGTAAAACACTTTGCATACCTGAAAATGTTATATAAATGCCCACTATTGTTATTATTGTATTGCGATTGTTAACTTTTATTCCTTATTTAGACATTAGAAACAATGTACTCTAGTCCACTAATTTTAAAATTTGGATGCTGAGGACCTGTTAGATTCTGTGATTTGTCCAAGCTCATATAGTAAGATAGTGATAAATTTGATAGTTGAACCTAGACCAGTCTTTTTACCATTTACTATACTTGAGATCTTAAAGTCATTAGAAAGATTTTTTTATTCTTTCATGATTTTCACATTATTTTAATATTTACTTCCATTTATTTTTCTCTCCCTGAATATCTACATTTCTAATAATGTTGATATATATGCTCACCACAAGTCTCTGACAAGATCCTACCTACTCTTATATTCTTGGCTGGCAATATCTTTGTTGAACATTCTTGTCAGATTGAAAAATTTCAAACACAGCACTATCTGGCATGCGTTTCCTTTATCTTTCTTCTTTTCTTTTTTGCCTTTTTTTTAGTCATTTTAACTTCCAAAAGTTTTGCAAAAGCAGTGCTTCATATACTATCAAAATTCAACAGAAAAATTTAATGATTCAAAGGAGTTTATAATATATACTATTATCAACTTGTATTACAATAGTGCTAAATTAAGTTACCTTTAGGTACCAAGTATTTTTGTTTCATAGAAACTTTGTTGGCTCTAGTTTTATGAGTAAATTTATACTTGCAGGATTAAATTGATGAGTAAAGTTAATGTATATCTGTGTATACGCATGTGCATGTACGTTTGTATTTACTTGTGTGTGATAAAAGAGGTAGAGATAGTCAGTATGTGTGGTTAGAGAACCAGCTTAGGAATTAGGAAGAGCCAGATTCAAGTCCTCTCTCTTTGACACCTCATATCTGGATAACAATGGACAATTTGTCAGTGTCACTGGCAAATAACTCTGAGTCTATAAGGTACAAATGTGTTTCTAATTGGATTCAGAGGAAGGACTTCCCACACTTGGAGTTTCCTACATCATTGGTAACAAACTCAAATAGAAATGAGGGCTAATAATCCATATCCTCTGCTAGCCACCTATTGACTGACTTTTAAAATGGACATTATTTGTGTTTTATTATATTTTTATTTATTTTCTTGAATATTTTCCAATTATATTTTAATCTGGTTTGTTCTATATACAGAAGTTGTATGGGCTGCCATATGGTTTCTAGTCCATGTGTGTGATAACTCTTTACTTCACTGATGAAATCAGAGGCTGGTTTTTGAATTCATATATATGTATATATATGCATATATATATATATATATATATATATATACATATATACTCTCATTATGTGTATATGTGTTTTTGGTACAATGTCTTTATAATTGTGTGTATATGTGCATTGCATGCTTAGATCTTTTTTCATGAGCTGTTTAGCTTGGTTTTTCTAAACCCTAGAAATGGTGCTTATTGTGACAATTTGATAATATGGCTCTGAGTTACATAGCATTATGCAAATTATTTTCAATTTGAGATATATTTGTCACCAGTGATAAGTTACAAGATCATTAAGTTTCAATGGGTTTTGTAATCGAAATAAGAATAATGCTTAATGCAGCTTTAAAAACATATATCCAATACCCAGTGATGCATTAGTAAACAAAAATAAATGTAAGCTGGCATTAGGGAAAACCATTTCTGAATCTGGTGTCATAATAATAAAAATCATTCCAAACCCCTTGTAACTATAATGCAACATAAATTGTTGATGGCTTTCCAGAGTCCTCTCTTCCTAAGCTTCCCTCTTCATAGAAGTAAGGATAATAGAGCTTAGAGGAGCAGAATGTCTAATCTTGCCAGGACTAAAGCTTGCTTTGCCATCTGTACTATTTGTAAACTAGTAGATCCAAACATGTCACCATGGTATGCACTGATTGTGATTTCATGAATCCTAGCCTGGTGCTTGGATTACTCTCTTTTAGTATTATAATCTACCTTGCCTGGTAAATCACATACTTAACTGGATTTGGAAAGATACTGTATTATAATACCAAGCTGATGCTAAAGCTGTCAGTTTTTCCCCCTCCTTTTAAATGCATTTTTCATCTCCCATTTCTTTCAAATCAAGCATTTTGAATAAACCACACCATAGTGTACAGACTGAGCAACAATGTCTCTTGCACATTAGTTAGTTATAAAGGAAAATTATGGAGATCTCTTAATAACATCCTGCAGCTAGGGTAAATTAAACTGGTAAAAACCTGATTTGGGGGGACCCCTTTGGAGTTGAGTAGAAACAACTCTATCTGCTCCTGTTAATACTGAATCAGTAACCTATGGTGCCAGCTGGTAATTCCCAGCAGTCAAGAATCAATGCACGGCATCTATTCCAAGATATCATGCCAGCTGCTCCAAAGGGTGGAAAGCATGATATATTAGGCAAGAAATGTTGTGTGAAGATAAAAATGATGAACACAAAACAGCCCCAAAAGGTACTGAAACTATGGTGATAAAAATCATCCTACTTTTTAAAGGCAATTTAAGAAGAAGAAGGTTTTTACTACAATAACTCAAAAAGCTGTAGGATTGAGCTATTTTATGTTGAGTGACCTATCACGGGGCAGGAAGTTTACCATTTAAGCATCTTATTTCCTCATTTCTTATCTCCACTTAAAGTCAAAATAGCACAAATAAAAACTGGAATGTCACTCATTATCACCTCTGATACTGATCAGATAAATTAAGCAGAGTTTTTAGAGAACACATCCTAGCCTCTGCTTCTATGTCAGTTTTTTCATCCTCAAATAATAAACAATTATACATTTGCTCTTTAGGTTACCTGAATACAGTGGAAATTATTCCTAATTTATTTTATATCATAAAATTGAATGAGAGAACCAGAAGTTTATGTTCTCTTCAGTGTGATTTCAAAATGCATAGATTGGCTTTGTATACAGACATCATTTCACATATCTGAGGGATTCATTGTCAGGACTTCTGATAAAGATTCCCTCTTTTTAAATATAATATGAGGCTCATCCTGGATCTTCTTTTTTTTTATAATTTTGTAAGTCATATAACTTTTTTAAAAGATTTTATTTATTTTGAATTTTTCAATTTTTCCCCTAATCCTGCTTCCATCCCCCCACTCCCACAGAAGTCAGTCTGTTCATCTTTACACTGTTTCCATGGTATTCATTGATCTAAGTTGAATGTGATGAGAGAGAAATCATATCCTTAAGGGAACAACATAAAGTATAAGAGATAACAAAATTTCACAATAAGATAACTTTTTTTTAAATTACAGGTAATAATCTTTGGTCTTTGTTCAAACTCCACAATTCTTTCTCTGCATACCAATGGTATTTTCCATTGCAGATACCCCAAAACTGTGCCCAGTTGTTGCCTTGATGGAGTGAGCAAGTCTGTTATGGTTGACTATCTCCCCCATGTTGCTGTTAGGGTGTACAATGTTCTTCTGGTCTACTTATCTCGCTCAGCATCAGTTCATTAAAAAACCTTCCAAGCTTCCCTGAATTCCCATACCACCTGGTTTCTAACAGAATAATAGTGTTACATGACATACATATACCACAGTTTATTAAGCCATTGCTTAATTGAAGGACAATTGCCTAAGTTCCAATCCTTTGGCACTACAAACAGGGATACTATGAATATTTTGTACAAGTGATATTTTTACCCTTTTTCATAATCTCTTCAGGGTATAGACCCAGTAGTGGCATTGCTGCATCAAAGATTATGCAAATTTTGTTGCCCTTTAGGCATAATTCCAAATTTGTCTCCAGAAAGGTAGGATGATTTCACTGCTCCACCAACAATGTATTAGTGTTCCAGATTTCCCACATCCCTTCCATCATGGATCATTGTCCTTTCTGCTCATATTGGCCAGTCTGAGAGGTGATAGGTGGAACCTCAGAGATGCTTTAATTTGCATTTCTCTAATATTTAGAGATTTAGAGCATTTTTTCATTTGACTATGGATCACCTTTTTTCCTCATCTGTAAATTGACTTTGCATATCCTTTGACAATTTGTAAATTGGAGAATGGCTTGTCTTTTTAAAAATTTGACTCTATTCTCTGTATGTTTTAGAAATGAGTCCTTTGTCAGAAATACTAATTGTAAAAATTGTTTCCCAATTTACTACATTTCTTTTGATCTAGGTAACAGTGGTTTTATCTGTGCTAAGCTTTTTTTTTTATTATATTTATTTTATTTTGGTACAAATGATGGTTTTTATACATTATTAAATATTCTTGTTTAAGAGTAAACATAATACCCTCCCCCCCAAATATAGACACTCATGAGCAATAAATTAAAGGAAAGAGGAAAAATTAAAATTATTATTATTATTATTAATAATAATGATGATAATAATGGAAGCCAGGTGGCACAGTGGACAGAGCACCAGCTCTGGAGTCAGGAGCACCCGGGTTCAAATCTGACCTCAGACACCCAACAAATACCCAGCTGTGTGACCCTGGGCAAGCCACCCAAACACATATGCCCTATAACCCCCCTCCCCCCCAAAAAATAATAATGATAAAAAATGTGCTTCAGTCTATGTTCCAGCACCACCAGCTCTGTCATGGGTGAACCACATTCTTTAAGATAATTCTATCACAAAAACTATTTCCATATTTTTTCACTGTTGCCATTGCTAATCACAACTCCCTCCATTTGTACTTCCCCACTACCATACACTTTATTTTCTCTCTCCTTTCACTCTGACCCTCTTCTTAATTGTGCTGTAGGGTAGCTGAATGGTACAGCAGACTGATTATCAGCCCTGAGGCCAAGAAGCCCCTAGCCCACATACCACCCTAAGGCCCAGCAACCATCCGGCCTCATGGTCCTGGACAGGCCATCCAATCTCAGCCCCTTGAAAGAAGTAAAAATGAAAATGTGCTATGTATGACCACTCTCCCCTATGGTCCACCCTCTCCTCAATCACTCACATCCCTGCCATGCCCCCATCCCTCTTCCCTCCTTCTTATTCTAGATGTCTATACCCCATTGAGTATATATGCTGTTTCCTTTTTGAGCTGCTTCTGATAAGAGTGATGGTTCCCTCATTCCCCCTCACCTTCCCCCCTTCCATATCATTGCAGTAGCTCATTGTAATAAAAAAATCAGATTATATGAAATATCTTAGCCTATTCCACCTTTTCTTTCTCTTACTCCCATTACCTTTCCCTTTTAGCCATTGACTCCATTTTTACAATATATTATATCTTCAGATTCAGCACACTCCTCTGACATGGGGCTGAGGTTGGGGGGCGGGGCTGCTGTTCTGTGGAGGGGCCTAGACTGTGATCAAGATCGGAATGTGGTCAGAGCCCCAGAATCCTGTTCAAGGTACAGAGGACAGACCTGGGAATTCTCTCTCCACTCCCCTGAGCACTCAAGGCTCAGTTGCCTGGGGGCTCCTGATTACCAGCTCTGCCTGCTTCTGGTTCATGGATCTGGGCTGCTGTGGCCACACTGCTCACTCAGTGGCCTGAGGACTGGGCTTCACAGTTCACTCTGGCAGAGGTTTCCCTCCCCCTCCCCCCACTAGATCTTCCAAGTTGTGCCCAGAGCTCCCCCGGGTGTAGGTCAGGAAACTGCCCCCACTGACGTGAACCCCAGCTCTCAGGCACCCTGGGGCTTCCTCCAGGAGGCTGAAGTTACTTCATTCTGGCAGACTGCCCCTCCAACCCTGTGGAGCAGAGTCTTTCCACTATTTTCCAGGTTACCTTGGGCTGGAGAATGGCCTCACTGGATCCTTCTGTGGGTTCTGTCTCTCAAAAATTTAGTCAGAGTCCTTATTTTTATAAGTTTTGAAATATTAGAGAGAGAGAGAGAGAGCACCTAAAAGAGGCTCCTGTCACCATCTTGACTCCACCCCTGTGCAAAAGCTTTTTAATTTAATGTAGTTGAAATTATCTAGTTTGTTTTTAATGATGTTCTCCATCTCTTCCTTGGTCATTAAAAACAAACTAGATAATTTCACTGACAGTTTTCCTAATATTGAACCAACCCTGCATTCTTGGATAAATCCTACTTGGTCACAAGGTACTTTCCTAGTGATAACTTGTTGTAGTTGTTTTGCTAAGATTTTACTTAAGATTTTTGCATCTATATTCATCAGAGAGATAGGTCTATAATTTTCTTTCTCTGCTTTACCTCTTCCTGGTTTAGGTATCAGACCATATTGGTGTCATAGAGTTAGGCAGAATTCCATCTTCACCTATTTTTTCCAAAGAGTTTGTATAGAATTGGAACCAGTTGTTCCTTAATTGTTTGAGAGAATTCACATGTGAATCCATCTGGTTCTGGAGATTTTTTTGCTTAGGGAGTTCAATAATGGATTTTTGAATTTCTTTTTCTGAGATATTAATTAATTTCCTCGCCATTTAACCTGGGAAACTTATATTTTTGTAAATATTCATCCATTTCAGCTAGATTGTCAAATTTACTGACATAGAGTTGGGCAAAATAATTCCTAATTATTACTTTAATTTCTTCCTCACTGGTGGTGAGTTCCCCTTTTTGATTTATGATACTAGTGATTTGTTTTTCTTCTTTCTTTTTTTAATCAAATTGACCAGAGGTTTATCAACTTTATTGTTTTTTTTCATGCAACCAACTCTTGGTTTTATTTATTAGTTCACTAGTTTTTTTCACTTTCAATTTTATTAATTTCTCCTTTAATTTTTAGGATTTCTAGTTTAGTATTTAATTGGTGGTTTTCAATTTGTTCTTTCTCTAATTATTTTAGTTTCATATTTAGTTCATTGATTTCCTCTTTCTCTAATTTATTCATTTAAGCTTTTGAAGATATAATATATCCCCTGACAGTTGCCTTGAGTGTATCCCATAGGTTTTGGTATGTTGTTTCATTATTGTCATTATCCAGCATGAAAAAATTCTTTCTATAATTTGTTGTTTAATCCATTCATTCTTCAAAATGAAATTATTTAGTTACCAATTAAGTTTATGTCCATATCTCCCTTGCTCAGTATGGCATGTGCTTTTTATTGCATTATGATCTGAGAAAGATGTATTCACTATTTCTTCCTTTCTGCAATTGATTATTAGGTTTTTATACTCTAGTGTATGGTCAATTTTTGTGTAAGTGCCATGTACTACAGAAAATAAAATATATTCCTTTCTTTCCATATTCAATTTTCTGCATAGATCTATCATGTCTGGGTTTTCTAACAATCTATTTACCTTCTTAACTTACTTCTTGTTTATTTTATGGTTAGATTTATCTAAATATGAGACTGGCATGTTGAGATTTCCTACAGTAGAGTGTTGCTGTCTATGTCTTCTTGTAACTTCTCCTTTAAGAATTTAGATGCTATACTGAATTTACTTTATTGTCTATATGTTTCAAGGGAGAGTTCATCCCATTCACATTCAAAGTTATAGTTATTAACTTTTTATTGCTCTTTATGTTATATTCCCTTTTCTTGTATTTCCCCCCTTTTCCCCTTTATTCGTGTTCCTCAGTATTTTGTTTCTGACTACCACCACCTTCATTGTGTTTGCCCTAATAAATCCAAACCTCTCCCCCTTTTTCCTCCTTTCCCTTTGCCCCTTTTTCCTTCCCTTCCTTCTCTTGACTCTGCTATTCCTCCCCCTCCCCTTTCCCTCTTTTAGTACTTGAAAGATAAGTTTCTTATATTAACTGAGTGTATGAATATTGACTTTAAGCCAAATCTGATGAGAGTAAGATTCAGGCAGTTCTCACCTCCTCCCTTCTTCCCCTCTATTGCAACAGGTCCTTTATACCTCGTAATGTAATGAGATTTACCCCATTCAGTCTCCTGCATCCTCCCATTTTTTTTACTGTCCTCCTTTTTAAGGAGGTATTGCTTTTAAATCATTCTATCTGAGTTGCAGAAAAGTCATGAGTGTCCTTCACTTCTGGCTAAGTATATTCTCTCTAACAGAATTACAATTACTGAGATTTATTAGAATTTTTCTCCCAGGTAGGAATATAGCCAGTTTCATCTTATGGAATAGCAGTTTTTTTTTCCTTTTTTTTTTTTACTCACACCCTTTGTTTTTACCTTTTCTTGCATCTCTTGTGACTCCTGTTTGAAGTCCAAATTTTCTTTTAAGCTTTGATCTTTTCATCAGGAGAAGTTGGAAGTCTCCTATTTCATTAAATGTCCTGTCAGGGTCAGCTTAGTTTTGCCAGATAATGAATTGTTGGCTGCATTCTTAGCTCCCTTGCTTTTTGGTATATCACATTCCAGGCCCTTCTATCCCTTAATGTTGATGCAGCTAGGTCCTAGTAATCCTGACTGTGGCTCCTTGGTATCGAAGTTTTTCTTTCTTGCTGCTTGCAGGATTTTCTCTTTTTTCTGGTAGTTCTGGAATTTGGCAACAACATTCCTTTGGGTTCTCATTTTGGTATCCATTTCTGGAAGGAGATTGATGTATTCTTTGAATAACTATTTTACCTTCTGATTCTATGATATCAGGGAAGTTTTCCATAACTAAATCTTGTAATATTAAGTCCAGATTTTTTTTTGTCTTCAATGTTTTCAGAAAGACCAATAATTCTTAGGTTATTTTTCCTTTATCTATTCTCAAGGTCAGTATTTTACATTTTCTTCTATTTTTTTTTATTTTTTTATTTTTGCTTAATAGACTCTTGTTGTCTCATGAATCATTAGTTTCCAAAGACTCCATCCTGTTGTATAGAGAACAATTGTTCTTCATTTACTTTTTTGCAACTCCTTTTCCAAATGGCCAATACTATTTTTCAAGGAGTTTTCCATTTGATCAATTGTGGTTTTTTGCAAATTATTTTCATTTTACATTTGTCCAATTTTAATTTCCAAGGATTTGTTTTTTTCTTACAAGAGGCTAATTTTCTCTCTCAAATTTTCCAATTGCTTTTTAAACTCCTTCCTGATTTCTTCAACGAAATCTTTCTGTGCTGGAGACCAAATCATATTCCCCTCAAAGGTTCTAGCTCTCTCTGAGTTAGGGTCTTTTCCTTCTAGTAATTTTTCTATGGACACTGCTTTTTACTGGACTTTTTTTAATTTTTTAAGATCTTGTTTGGGGGAGGGACTGTTTCACAGAGCTTTGGTGTTGAGATCCCTAGAGGCTTTACTCTGTGTTTAGTAACTCCAAGTGGGCTGACCAGTAGGGGGTGCTGGTTGCTTTCTCTGGAGTATTTGTGACATTGATTTTAGGCCCTCTCCCTTGGCCTGGTGGGGTGGTTGAAACTGTTGAATACTTTTATCTTTGAACAATGGTGGAATATGCCCTGGGGCAAGGTAATTACTCTCCCTATTCAAAGATGAGAAAGCTGTGCTGCTCACAGATGAGCCTGAGGTGGAGGTGATCTGTAATTGTGTTTGTTCTGGGAAGAGGCTTCACCTGAAATGAAGGTATTGACTCTGAGTTCCTCCAAACCAGAGGAGCCCAGGGATCAATGTATGTAACTCTCCTACACAGAAACTCACCCTTCAGCCCTGATGGTAAGCCCCAAACTGTCAGTGCAACAGCCAATGGCCCTACTCCCCATTTGGCTCAGTCCTCTGTGGCTCTCAGGCTCTATTCCTACTCTCAAGCTGTCACTCTGCTTCAGATCAGGCTAGTCCGGCTCTCAGGCTCTCATCCAGTCTTGTGCTCCTGGCAGAGTCCGGTTTCTGCTCCTGGCTCACCCATGTTCCCGGAAGATAAACTTTGAGGTAGCTGTTCTCTTCCTAGCTTCTCTTTCTGTGTTTTGTTAATCAGATTTCTGTTAAGAGGTTTGTTTTGTATTACATATGAGGGAAAATCAGGAGACCTTAACACAGTGCCTGTCTTCTCTCCACCATCTTGTCCAGAAGTGCCTGGATTCTCTTTTAAAAGCATCTCCTTGGTACAGTGGATAGCAAACAGAGCCTGAAATCAGGAAGAAGTGAGTTCAATTGCTTCCTTAGACATTTACTATTTGTATGGACTTGGACAAATCACAACCTTTTTTCCAGTTATTTTTTCATCTTTAAAAAGAAGAAAGTAATAGTACCTATCTTTCATGATTACTGTAACAATTAAATGAAAGAATATCTGTGAAGTACTTTGTAAAATGTGTGTGCTCTCTTGCCTGTGCTTTAATATGTAGACCTGTGCTTTAATATGCAGATGGACCCCATACTTCCCTCTGCCCTGGAGCTATAAGGAGGAATGCAACTTGGCTGCTTAGTATGGAATCACAAACTGCAACCTGGATCTGAGTGTAGGCTAGCAGCAGAGTCCTACCCTGAGCAAGAGCAGAAAAATCTCTGCAGTCTTTCCTGTTCTTCTTATCATCTCTGGAGATGCAGGCTGCTTTCTCCAGATTCTCGCTGCAGATTCTGTGGCCAGAGTTAATTATACTATAGTATGGTTGATCAAACACTCATTCTACTGTAGCAGAGTGACACTGCCCCATCAAGCTGGTGCCAGTGATCTCTGGGCTGTGCTGTGCTGGACTGCACTGCACTGCAGCCTTGGCTTTTTTCCCCCACCCCCAGCCCTAGTGGAACACACCTTTCCCACAGAACTTCTAAGTTATCTTGGACTGGGAAAATGTATCACTCTTTCTTTCTGTGGGTTCTGGCCCTTCTAAATTTTCCTAGAGTCATAATATGTGGGCTTTTAGAATTTTGGGGAGGAGTTCCCAGGAATGCTGTCTTCATGCCACCATCTTTGCTCCACCCCCCCCATAAAATGTGTGTGGAATATAGTAGGTGCTCAACTAAAACTTGTTTCCTACACTCTTCTCTTTTGTGTTTTCTCTATTTTTGTGACTTCATAAGATCTCAGACAATGATGATATCTATCCTGACTCCAAGATAGAAATCTAAGCTTAGTCTCTTCCTGTGTTGTGGCCCCATTTTACTATCTGCCTATTAGACAATTGCAACTATATTTCTAAAATGGACAGGTCTGATTCAAATCAGAAACCTAGTAGTTTAGGTTTGGTGGTAGAACAAGTGAGACTCTTAGAGGTCATTCAAGAGTAAACAAAAGGAGTTTTACTTAGATATAGTCTAGAAAGGATATTTAGCAACCAATTTGGAGCACTTAATCCTTACCTTCTATCACGAAAATATTATGGCAACTCCTGCAGCCTTCAGATGTCCATAAGAGTATACTGGCAAATATTTAGAAATCATCTCTCTTAAAAAAAATTATGTGTAATCCTTATTATTGATATTTTATTGTTCACTTTGTTAAGTCTAAAAATCTACAAAATTATAAATCAATTCCTAATTTTTAGACTTTACCAATTTCAGAAGTGTAAATGCTTACTAAAATTTCATCAATTAATTCTCATGATCATATATTAACTGACTCCAACAGACTTATGGCTATCCATCAGTTCCTAAGGACCCCCATATCCATATCCACAGGAATGGGGGATATTTATGCTCTTATGTAATCAGGAAACAACAACACCACATACAATCTAAGGCTTTCATGAGGCTGCAATCAAGGGACAACTTTCTTATGATGAATATATAAAAAAAAAACTAGCACTTGGTAGATTTGCCCAATGTTCCATTGTCATTTCAAATTCAACCCATGTGAAATAAAACTCATGAGAAATTTCCATATATATGAATGTAATGAAGCACTATTGTTCTATAAGAAATGTGAACAGGCAGATTTCAGAAAAACCTGTAAACCCATGATCTGATACAGAATGAAGTGAACAGAACTAGAAGAGCATTATACACAGTAACAGCAAAATTGTTTGATCAACCATACTATAGTATAATTAACTCTACTTAAGAATACAGTAATCAAAGACAATTCTATGAATGGGCACTGCCTCAGACATACTTGACCGGAAAGACCTAGTTTTAAAAGGACAAAGTCTCCCACTGTATTCAGAGACATCTCCAGTTGTCCTAATCCATATCTGACATTGGTACTAGTTGATTATGGAGGAGAAAGTGAGGCTGGTGAATCTGCACAACATCCCCTCACTTAAATCAATTCACTTGCATGTCAGAGCATGTCAGGGCATTACCTTCCTGAAGTCCCTATGGACCTATTTAATAATAAAGGAGGAAGAACTATGAAGTTTGAATACAGATCAAAATATATTTTTTCTCTTTTAAATCTTTTTTTGTTTTTCCTTTCTTCTGTTCTTTCTCGTTTGTTATGTTTTTATGATTCTTCTTTCATAACATAATTAATATAGAAATATGTATAACATGATTGGGCATATATAACCTTTTGAAAACTATTTTTGCATATAATTGTAAAATTAATTAGTTGATAAAAGGGAAAATAAAGAATAAATTTCCCACTAATGATGGAAAATACCATCCAGATCCAGAAAAAGAATGTGTTGTGAATGCAGGTCAAAACATACTATTTTCGGGGCAGCTAGGTGACACAGTGGATAGAACACTGGCCCTGGAGTCAGGAGTACCTGAGTTCAGGTCTGGCTTCAGACACTTAATAATTAACTAGCTGTGTGGCCTTGGGCAAGCCACTTAACCCCATTTGCCTTGCAAAAACCTACTACTGCTACTACTACTACTACTACTAATAATAATGATAATGATAATGATGATGATGATGATGATGATAATAAACATACTATTTTCCACTTCCTAAAATTTTTTCTTGTTTTTCTGTCTTGTGGTTTTTCCCTTTTTTTCTGAGTGTTTCACAACATGATTAATATGTAAATGTGTTTCACAGTGTTGTACATGTATATATCCTATGTCAAATATTATTAATTTAAAACTATATTTCCATGTAATTGAGAAAAAGTTAAATTCCTTCAAGATAAAAAAATTAAGTTTAAAAAGATATTTTAAAACAGAATTTTCTATTATTATGCCCCTACTGCAAATTTCTCTATTCTTATTAAGGACATCACCATTTTGCCTGTCACCAAGATTTACAAACTTAAAATTAACTTCAGTTTCTTGATCTAACTAGTTGGCAAATTTCTATCTAGACAGTTTCTATCTCTACATCTGTTCTCACACTTGGCCCAGTCACATGGCCACTAACTTAGTTCACACTGTCCTCACCTCTTTTCTGAATATTACAATAGCCTTCTAATTGGCCTCTCCTTCAGAACTCCTACTCTTCAGGAATTCATTCTCCAAGCTAGTTTACATTACAAAATTTTACGTTTGACCATATCACTATTCTTTTCCTACTTGACTCTAGAGTCAAATACATATTAATAATCTTGCATTAAAAGATTATTTTAACTAATCTCTTTTGTTTTAGTTCATTACACATTATTTCCTTTTCCTAGAGTTTTCATTCCAGTAAAACTAATATTCTTTTGCTGCTCCTCCCAAAAAACACATTTCATCTCTGATCCTTAGATCTCAGCTATTCCCCATGCCTAGAATTCATTCCTTCCTAACCTCCAACATTTGAAAATTCATGGGTGTGGTGGTGGTAATGTTGCTATCAAGATAGCATTTAAGTGCCAAATTCCACACAAAGATTTGCCTAATCCACTTAGAAGGCACTTTCCTCTTCCCTCAAAATATATAAATATATTTGCCTGTGTGTATGTGTATACATACACACACACACACACACACACACACACACACATATACATATATAGGCAGGTAGGTATATATATATATATATATATATATATACATATATATATATATATGTTTGCACACACATATACACATTTCTCATTATTAATGTTTCTTGCTTTTTTACAAAAATTCTAATCTTTTTCTTTAAAAGTTAGTTCTGATTATTTTTCTACAAAGTAGTATCACTGATAATGTGAGTCATATGATACACAAACAAGTTAGGAAATTATAAGGCCCACATCAATAACAAGGCATTTCTTTACAACTAAATTTTAATTTAATATACAAGATATAAATATACATTTTGCCAAATATATGTATACAAATGTTACACATATGTATTCATATTTGATATATAGGCATATAGACATATATAATATATAACTCTACATATAGTTTCCATATTTAGCACATATATTGTTTTTTGCCAAAGATATATGTATATATTAATATTTTCATTTACTGACATATGCATGTGCAAATATTTATAAATATAGATAGATTTAGGGAAGGACAATACTGTCAACCATGTGGATCAGGCAAATTTTTGTGTAGAACTTAGCACTTGTAGAGATAAAAAGATCAGACACATCTTTTTGTAGAAACCAGCACCTGTGTGGATAGATAGATATGGATATTCAGATGTTATCTTCCTTGAACAGAAGGTAAACCACTTGATGGCAGGGAGTCTCTTTTTTGTCTTTGTGTCCTCAGCCCCTAACAGAGATTTGCAACTGATAGTTAATAAATCATTGTAGAATGACTGATTGTTTGATGTCCTTGATTTATGAATGGCTAATACTCATGAAGATTTCTAAAAGTGAAATAATTGTCATACAGTTTGATTATCTGGTGCATTTTAGTCTCTTTTTCTATTAACAATACCTGAGATTGCTTTTTAGCCCTGCATGTTGATATTTTCTTCTATTTCACATATCTTGAATATTAATTCCCCAATAGCCTCTCTCCACAAATGGATCTCCTCCAAAGGATCTCTTCTATAAATCTTAGTTCCAAGCCCGCTATCTCTTTTCTTTGTCTTCCACCTCCATAAGCACACCTGGGTATGTAAATGCAGGTCTAGATAAGGTGACTGCCTTGTCCATAATTATGAAGAGTATTCTAATTATTTTTACAAATATGTTCTATATCTCTTCTGTCATTTCTGCCTTTTCCTTCATTCTTAAATGTCATTGGAATAACTTTGTATAAATATTTTCTCTATCATTCTTTTTTCTTTTCAAACTGATTTTAACAGCCACTGCTTCTCTTTGTATTAGGAAATGATACTACTCATTTCATAATCATCCATCATCCTCATTCATACTTTGCAGATAAGTTGAAATTCTTATCTAGTGTTACCTTTAACTAACTCTCTCTCCACATAGCAAGTGAATCAAATATTTGCTGAGTAAACTACTTTCTGAGCTTTTTTTCTATTTATTGAACTAAAGATATATATCACTTAACTTCCTATTTAAATTAATTAATATCAGTGTTAGTTTTTGTCCACTTCTTACCTTTTATTAATATTCATTTGAAAATTTAGTATTTAGTTATTTTCATTATATGCAATTTATTTTTCTTATTATCAAACTTCCTTCTTTCTTTTTCTTAATTCTGATCTTTGCCCCTGAAAAGTTAGTTGTCCATTTCTAGACAAAGTTGTGAATCACTGATAAGAAGAGTCACATGGTACATAAATAAGGCAATCAATGATAATGCCTATATCAATACATGACATTTCCTTCTACTTGAAATATAATGTATTATGAGTGCATATGTGTGAAAGATATTTATGGTGTTCTCCATTTCTATATTCCATGAAATCTTTTCTCTAGGAAAATGTTTGTGAAATAAAGCCAAGAGGTTTCTGTGTAATTTATACATTTTTGACATCTCTCATTCATTTTTTCCTGAACCATGCATTTCTGAAGCATTTCTTATATTACAAAATATAAATCCATCCCTCTGTCTTTTACAGCCTTCCATAATATGTCTTGAATCTATGTATTCAAGCTTTTTGCCCACTTTTCATTAATATAATGTTTTGCTCTAGTCATAATAATCTCATTTTTCATAATAGCAATAGATGCATTCTTCTCATCTGTCTCCACCCTCTAGTACAGTGTCTGGTACAAAGCTGATACTTATTAACTGACTTTTCTATCCCCTATTTTTGCCTAAAATGTTATCACTGAGACCTGGGGGTCATCTTCAGTTACTCTTATCTATACCTTGCCACTGGACCCAGATCACTTCAGAGAAGAAAATAAGGCTGATGATTTTGCATAGCCATTCCACACTTAAAGCCAATTTACTTGCAAGTCATGGCATCACCTTCCTGATGTCATGGTCCTATTCAAGAATGGACAAACAATTATTGAGGTCTACATCTCCACTTGAAAGTCCACATTTGGTGACTCTTCTGAACTTCCCAATAACTTATGACAGAATACTGTAAAACTTTTCATCTTACAATAGATTCTCCATTGTTATGCATGGCTTCATTTATACTTGACTTGTTTTTTCAATAGATTGAAGAGTCAGTGAGGTAAGAGCTATGCTTTGTATTTCTGTATCTCAATAGTTTCCAGCAGACTTTGGGGCATACAGTGTTTACTCATTAAATTATTTATTGACATTGTAACATTGAGCAAAGGTGGCAGCTTGCTGTATGCTAGGAAAGACAATATCACTAGTTTCAGCTTTGTCTTTAGCCAAGTAGAGCCTTTTTATATTTTGACAAGCAAGCTATAATAACAAATATAATAGTAGGCAAGATAGGACCTAGAAGAGGCAGCATGTCAATAGACACCAACAAAGAGGTGAGAGTGGACAGATATCTCCTCAGACTCGCTAAGGAATGCTACACTAGCAAATAATAAGTTGAAATAACTAGAGAATAAATTGGAACACTGAAATATAAATGTCATAGAAATAATTCCAGAAAGACTAAGAAAATTTGCAATTTCCTCCTATGCTGATTAGACTAGATATGTGTAGAACTCTGCAAATGATGCTAATGACACTGCAATTTTGACAAATCATTCAGCACTAAAACTTTAGCAGCAGTTTTGGATGAAGGATAAGGGAACAGTGTTGTCTTATTTCTATTCAAATGTAAAATGCCCAAGCAACAGTTCTCTTTCACTTTATTATTTGGACCCAACAAAGGTTAGGTGGCACAGTGGATAGAGTGCCAGACCTGGAGTCAGGAAGACTCTTCTTGAGTTTAAGTCTGGACTCAGACACATTAGCTGTATGACCTTGGGCAAGTCATTAACTATGTTTGCCTTGGCTTCCTCATCTATAAAATGAACTACAGAAGGAAATGCTTCAATATCTTTATCAAGAAAGTCCCAAATGAAGTCATGAAGAATCAGACACAACTGAAAATCACTGAACAATAACAACAAAAAAAGATAGCTAACACAGTGCCTGAGTACATAATTGTCACATAATTTTTAAAAATTGATTAATCAATTGATTATATGCTTCAGTGAAATGGCATATAACTTAGTGAATGTGAGGTGCCAAATTCTGAGGAAATTGGATTGGACTATGGGTGCACAGAAAGCTCTTCAGGCTTAAATAAACTATTAACTGTCAACTCAAGAAAACCTTGACAGAATTAGGATCAGAAAAAAAAATGTTCACACTGCATTCAGTGGGTGCTTAGTGAACATCTGGTAAATTAATGGAAGTAAATATCAGCTGTAAATAATAACAGTATATTGTTGAAATTAATGTCTGCTGGGAATAGGAAAATTAACAACAAAAATACTACCATCTGAATTACTTTCAACATACGAATTCCCAATTCTTTATGAAAAATAATTTATGCATCATTTTCTTCTCACTGAAATATAATTACTTTTACTTAGATTACCAAACTTTGTATGACTTCATATTTATATTCTCTGCTTATCTGGTTGGATTGTTGCCTTTTTTCTTTGTAAGAGACTTGCTTATTTCCCCTCTCATTAAGTAATTGACAAAATTGTTCTTAGAAATATTTGGAACTTAACAATGTGAATGATTTACCATTTTAGAAGGGAAAGTATAGAAAGAGAATATTAATATTAGAGGAGAACTAAGAATTAATATATATTTAACCAATTCCTGCAAATGTAGGAACTTCCTTTATCTGATCCACTTTCTATATGAACAATTCTATTCTTAGAAAGTTCTATAATTCTTTGCAACCCATTCTATTTTTAAAAATTCCAAGTCTAAGTTTCTTAAATTGACAAAAAGCTTATGTTGCTATAATTTCTATTCAGTTACACAAATTATGCCTGATTCTGTAGCTATGTATGACGAGGCTAATTCTTCTTCTTTGTGGTAGACCTTTAAACACTTGAAGATGGCAATCATGCCCCATATTTCTTTTCTTTCTTCAGTTTGCTTCATCCTCAGATTCTTTGAGCATTCTTCATATTATATGAATCCCAAATCCCACATCTTCTTGTAGTCCATGTTTCCTGGACATGATAGAGTTTGTCAATGTCTCTTTTAGTCACTCACAATTGAACAGACTTTCAGATGTGCCCACATTCTTATTAATTAGGATATTTAGGCAAGTTTCAATCTCTAGCCCATCTCTATAATGAAAAGGTTGAACTAGCTCTTCTCTAAAGTCTTTTCTGGTTTTACGTTTCTGATATTATGGTCAAATAAACCAAATTCCATAACCTGAAGTCTATGAACTATCCCTACTAGGGGTTCTAGAATACATTTTTGAAAATGTATGAAGAAAAATAATTTTATCTTTATTTTCATTAACTTCTAATTGAAAATTATCATTTCTTTCAATTATGAATATAGACAGTAGTCTAAGTCCAGTAGCATAGTAATGGTGTCTATTGTGTGCCAAGTGCTTCATTTGATCCTCACAACAAACCTGAAAGATAGATGCTGTTATTATCCTTGTTTTATTGGCTAAGGAAAACAAAGCAGAAAAAAGTTAAATAATGAATTGTCCAAGGTCACACCTCTAGTAAATGTCTGAAGTCAGATTTTAATTTAGGCTTTCTTCATTATAGACACAATACTCTATGACTTTGTCACCAAATTACTACATAGCATTAGCCATACCTCTGACTTGATCAACAATAGAAATCTTAAATTTTTTCACATCATACCTCAAAAATGTTATTTATGATTATCACTACTTAGAAATTAGTACAAGTATTTAACCTTCCTTTAGATTACAGATAATCATATTGTTTATATATATATATAGATAGATATATATAGATATATAGATATATATAGATATATACAATATAGTTAGCCAATATTAGGCAATTCTCTATTACTTATTTAGCCATGAAATAACAAAGTTATTCCAGAAGTGTGAAGAAGCAAATGTCTACAATTCTTTTCAATATTTGCTATCTACAATGTTATTGACCAATACATGGTGGTTGAGGTTTTTTTCTGTTTATATAAGAATTCTTAACTCGCCATAAGGTGACTTGATCTTTTGTAACAGGAATGTATTCTATAAATGTAGACCAGATGAGAACAAATACTGACAGATCAGATAAGTGTTGAAGTTTGCTATTTTAAGTAATTTCTTATGTTCATTAAGAGATTATGCATTAATATATGTAACTGACTGTGTTGTTTATTGTGTGAGCAAAATTTTTTCTTTTTTTAAAATTTGTACTCTTTTAGCAAAATGCTGTAAAGTAAATGCAAATTAATATATATATATATATATATATATATATATATACAATCATGCATAATTATTTGATAAAAATTCCATGTATTTTTGAAAAAGAACTGTGAGAATACTAAACAATATCAGAAATGAAAAGCATTATTTCTATGAAGGTACAGAGAGACACTTGACTCTTTGCATAGTAAGTGCCAAACTTCAGGAGAATGATAAATGTTGAAAGGGATGTTGTAAAATTTGGACATTAATGTACTGTTGGTGGAGTTGGAAACAGATCCAACTATTCTGGAGAGTAATTTGAAACTATGTCCAATGGGCTATAAAGTTGTGCATATCCTTTAATCCAGCTATACCACTACTGGTTCTATATCCCAGAGAGAACATATCCAAGGGGAAAAGACTCACAATTACAAAGAAATTTTTAGCAGCTCTTTTCAAAGAGTAAAAAATTTGAAAATTGAGGGGATACCCATCACTGGGGGAATGACTGAATAACTTGTGAAACATGAATGTTCTGTGAGTGGGTAGATTTCAGAATTATATGAAAAGACTTACATGAACTGATGCTGAGTGAAATTAGCAAAAGAATTACAGGCACATAATTAAATCATCATATTTAAAAATGATTTAAAATGATTTTAAAAATGATTTTGCCAAGAAATAGGAGCAAGTGCCCACCAATTAGCAAATGGCTAAACAACTTATGGGACATGAATAACATGAAATATTACTGTTCTATAAGAAAACATAAATGGTCTGACTAGAGAAGTAGGGAATGACTTACAGGATCTGATGCTGAGGAAAAGGAGCAGAACTCAGAGAACAATGTAGACATTAGCAATAACATTGTGAAATGATCAACCTTGTTGGAAGCAGCTCTACTCAGCAGTTCAGAGAGCTAGGATAACCTTATTACACTAGCTATGGACAATGGTATCCCCATCCAGAGGAAGAGAAACAAAACAACAAAAATAAAAACAATCCCTTCAGAATTTGATGATACTTTATTTATCTAATTTATCTAATATATCTCTTTCCCTTAATCTTAATTCTTCATACTGAAAATGACTAATCTGTGAAATATTTTTCAGAAATATATGCATATATACATGTATATGCATATGTATGTGTATATTAAATAAACACACACACACATACACACACATTGCTAATTTGGCTGAGGGGAAAGAGGTGGGAAGGGAGGGTAGAAGGACATTTTAAAAAGTACATATGGATGAAGAAGAAATTTTAAATTTAAAAAATAGAATCAAGTATGAAATTTTCTTCAGTAGTTCATTAATTTTCAAGAGGAAAAGCTTTGAAGTATGCATTCAAAATGAGGATAGAAGATGTATTTTTTTAAAAGAAAGAGAAAATTTAATTTTGGAAGATTTCAAAAAGAAAAGGTTTTGTCTATTTTTTTGCTTAACTAGCAGAAAGTCTTAGCCATTTGAATAAGATAATTCTTCCAATTTAGTCTAAATAACACCATAATACTAAACATTTATAAGCTCTTTTGACTAAAGAATTAATATATGAATAAAGAAGTATAGATATTACTATATAACTAATTCATTTTAAAATATTTTGATTAGTATTTTAATGTAATTGGCTTCTGTTTTAGTCCTTTGCATTTCATTTTATTCATTCCAAAACAACAAACTCAGAATGTTTGCCAGGGAAGTCTGTGATACAAAAGAAAATTAAGAACCTTTGCTTTAAACCTTAAAAATAATATAAATATTGCAAACTGTTACTCTGGGGGTTATTATGATGATTACTATCAGCTATCAATCCAGTTCATATTTTTTCTATCTTCCCTCCAAGGATGTTTGACTTTGAGAAATGCTTTGCTGAAATAAAAATTCATCATGCTTACAACAATACTGAATCACATAGGATATATGATTCATATAAAAGATCAATATAAAAGTCTTGAACCATAATATAATATGGTATAATATTTACTGTGTTGCTTCCTTCCTGAGGCTTTTTTTAATGTTGCAATTAACATTTAAAAGACTAACATTATTTTTCCTCTTCCAACTTCCTTTGTTTGAGTGACTTTGTATTGAATTCTTTTAGATATTATATATTAGAAAATTTCTATCTCAATCCATACTTTATTTTCCTGATAGGTTTTGATTTGATCCATAAGATACTTAATATTTCCAAAGGTATAACACAGTACAATCTAAGTCAACTGTGATTAAGATATCTATAGTATGGGGAGGGGAACTAAATGTAAGTGCCTTCCTTGGAATTGTTATGAAATTTTGAATAGATGTTTTCAACACCTCCGAAGGAATTATTAAGTAGTGTGTGCTAAACCTACTGACTTCTTCTTCCCCTGGCTTACTACTCCCTCCAAATTTCTCTTTGATGATTCCAAAAATGGCCTAGGAATCAGCTCTTCATATCTGGGGTTCAGTGTAGAGTGCCAGTCAGCTGGTTAGTTGTGAAGAATAGCAACTATGAAAGAGGGGAAAAGATTGAACAGCATCCTTCTGGGCAGTAGATGGAAAGTTATTGAGAGAAAACTTGAAATATGGTATCTAGGGAGAGAAGTAATGCCTTTCTTTTGTGTAGTTTCTTTAGCATCTCATAAGAAAATACTGGATTTTTGGTACCAAGAAGGCAGAGTAAGAAGGGAATCTTCTGAAATGCCCCCAAATTTCCCTCCAAACAACTAGAAAACTGCCTAAGAATTGATCAAGAAGTAGGAAAGCAGTTTTTCAAAATGATAAGAATGATCTCTCTCACAGTGGTAGCAGAGGAGTGAGATACAAGAACAGCAAGAGCAGTAGGCAACCTAACATGAGGGAACCTACTATATCATTATATTCAAGCCTGGAGAATTCAATTTCAAGGGCAATCCACCTTTCTGTAAAACAACAACCCCCTAGGCAAATAAGCAACCAGTGCAAAGCAAAGGACCCTATCTCTAGCAAAAGTATTCAATGGGACCTTGAACATACTGCTAAGTAGTATGGAAGCACTGCCCCTTGGGGTCTGCCAGAGAGGCCCTATTTCCATAGCATACATTGAATAGGATATATTCTCTCACATGAAAGAGACATGAAAGCACCATTTTAATAGAGAGGAAGATGAGGTAGAAGATAAAACTTAAATCTTACTCTCATCAAAATTGGCTCTAGTGAATAACATACACACCTAGTTGTATAGATATCTCTTAGACTATAAGGAAGTAAGTAGGGAGAAGGATAATAGAAAGGGGAGGGGCAAGGATAGATCAAGGCAGTGATCAGAAGTAAAATATTTCTGAGGACTGGAAGAGTGTGGATAAATGGACAAAAATTCCATTAAGGAAAATATACTGTTTTTAATCATAACTATAAATTTGAATGAGATGAACTTACTCATAAAATGAAAAGAGGTAACAAAAATGGATTAAAATCTCCGGCCCCACAGCCGCAACCGCAGTGGCAGCGGCGGCCCCCGGCAGAGCGTTGGCGTCCGTGTCCTTTGATTCCCGGGATTTGAAGATGGCTGCACAGTCAGCTCCGAAAGTTGTGCTAAAAAGCACCACCAAGATATCTCTAAATGAGCGCTTTACTAATATGCTGAAGAACAAACAGCCGATGCCAGTGAATATTCGGGCTACGATGCAGCTGCAACAGCAGCTAGCCAGTGCCAGAAACAGAAGACTGGCCCAGGAGATGGAGAATAGACCCTGTGTCCAGGCAGCATTGAAACTTAAGCAGAGCTTAAAGCAGCGTCTAGGTAAAAGTAACATCCAGGCACGGTTAGGCCGTCCTACTGGCCCACTGGCTAGGGGAGCAGTTGGAGGACGGGGTTTGCCCATGGGCCAGAGAGGCTTGCCATGAGGAGGAGTTCGTGGAGGACGTGCTACAAGAGCCATGCTAAGGGGAGGGATGTCTCTTCGAGGTCAAAACTTGCTCCGAGGTGGACGAGGCGTAGCTCCCCGAATGGGATTAAGAAGAGGTGGTGTCCGAGGTCTTGGGCGAGGAGAAATGGGCCGTGGAGGAATCGGTGGTAGAGGTCTAGGCATGGTAGGCCGAGGATGAGGGGGCTTTGGCGGTCGAGGTAGAGGTCGGGGACGAGGTAGAGGTCCTGCCCGACCTGCACTGCAAGGAGCAGCTTGACATCCAACTGGATGCATATATGTCAAAAACAAAAGGGCATCTGGATGCTGAGCTTGATGCATACATGGCTCAGACAGACCCTGAGACCAATGATTGAGGCCAGCCTTCCTACTAAAGACTGTTCTGAGCTAACAAATGGGAAGATTGGACAGATGCTGGAAGGATCTGTCATAATAGGTTGTGGACTTTATTCAACCACCAGTTCATCCGTTTTGTGTGCCCCTTTACTTTTTGATACTGTGTTGGATGAAATGTTTGGGGTTTTGTTTTGTTTTTTAATTGGTTTTATATTATTTTTTTTCTATACTCTTCTCTGAACTTGAATGTAACTGCCTGGTGACTGGAATATGCCTCCTCCCTTACTTCACTCACATATGCACTGACATGCTAAAGTTGTCCCCATTCAGCCTTCAAGCTTTGAAATATCCTAGAAAAACACTAGTACATTTGAAACTCCTCATCAGTAATTGTTCTGTTCTTTTAAAAAAGAAATCTGGGGACAGAAGACACATTTGGACACACACACTGAAGCAAATGAGCAGAGCTACTTTGTTACCTTGGGAGCCAGTAACAATCTTGTATAAATTACTGATGGTAAATCGTGTTTTTGACCATACAAGTCCATACCTCACATAGATCAAGGTGTTATCAGCAGTAATAAGCCACCTTTCTTGATACATAAACTTTCCCTCTGCACTTTGTATCATGAAAAAATGGTAAAGAAATTTACCTGCAGCAAAGGAGAGGGGCTTTGGCAGATTCTTAAGAGGGGAGAGGAGTGAGAGAATTATGGCAGGGTAATTGCCAGGTGGGTTCTGAGAACGCCTTAGAAGTGCTATCATTTTTATTTGTTAAAAAACAGTTTTCAGTCCTTTGGATTTTACCACCCACATTGGCTTTGCTTATGTTTTTCCTTTGAAGTTTTAAAGTTCAGTCATATCTTTGTCAACTGTTCCAATTTCAATAGAATCTTGTATTTCTGGTTCATTGTAACAAAGAAGAAACCGTTCTCAAATCCAAAAAAAAATCTGGATCCATCCAGAGAAGATGGAACATCCATCAGCAAGGTCTGTCACAGGGGAGCATGGGTGTGCCAGGGATAGAGAGCAGAGAGCCAGCTCTGGGATGATGGGATGATTCCTGAGGACTAACCTGAGACCAGCAGCTTTGGTGGTAGGCAGGAGAGCTCCAGTGCAGTGATTAGATATCTTTCCAACAACTTGGCCAATCTGGAAGTCCAGGGCTGGAAGTCCTTGTGTTTTCAGTTGAATCCCCTCTCCCTTACCCCCCTGGCCAAGGGAGGGTGCTGTTAAGCAAGGTCCCAAACACCCCAGAGAAGGAGTCTAGTACCCCCTACTGGCTGGCCCCCTTGGAGTTACTAAGCTCAGTAAGTAAAGCCTCTAAATCTGTGAGACAGCCCCTCCCCAAAGAAAAGCCTTTAGGAAAATGAAGAAAGGCCAACTGAAAGTGGGGTCCATTGAATTATCTTGAATCCAAGGGTCCTAGCTCAAAGAGGAATAGATTATCAGAGGAGAATATGAATTGATCTCCAGCCTAGAAAGTCTTCTTTGAAAAAATCAGGAAGGAGTTTAAAATCAAATGAAAAAAAATAGGAAAAAAAAACACAAGAGAAAATTAACACTTTGCTAGAGAAAATTAACATCTTGCAACAGGAAAACAAATCCTTCTAAAATACAATTGGACAAGAACAAAAAGAAAATAATTCTCTCAAAACCACAATTGGGCAAATGGAAAACTTCAAAAATAGAGTTGACCAATTGGAAAAAGAGTTGCAAAAGGGAAATAAAGAAAATGCTTCTTTAAAATAGAGTTTGTAATCTGTGAAAACTGATGTCTTCATGAGGTAACAAGAATCTGTTAAACAACCCCCCCAAAAAAAACAACAAAAAAAGAAGAAAATGTAAACTACCTCTTAGGAAAATTCACAGATCTGGAGAATGGATTCTCCAGAGACAATGTAAAAATCCTTGGACTTCCTGTAAATTTTGAGAAGGAAAACAAAGCCTGGGTCCAAGTTTCAGGGTAAAGTGAAGGAAAGCTGCCCTGATATCATGGAACCAGAGGGCAAAATACTTATTGAAAGAATACATCGCCAGACGCACTTGGTCATCCAGCACCAGGAGCAGGCACATGGCAGGGCCTCAACTGGCTTAGGCCTGGGATCTCGCACAGCTCCGCCCAGCCAGCCAGCCTCCACAGCCATGAGTCTCCTGGGCCCTGCCGCCCAGGGTGCTGTGACTGGTGTTGTCACTGCAGGTGTTGCTCCTCTTGGAAGCAGCCCAAAGCTTCAGCAGGGAGGAATATTCCACCTAGACCACAAGTCAAATTTCAGGAACTAATGACACAGAAATTCAATCAAACCTCACATCTGTCACCACTGCTAACACATCAGGCTCTACCAACAAAACTACCAAAAAACCTCAGGTAACAACCAAATTCTCAACACTTGTGACAAACAGGACCCTGAAACCTCAGGCATCAACTTCAAAAGGTGTCTTTCAAAGCACAACAGCCCACAGTGTCTCAAAATCATCAACTGCCCCAACCAGCAACAGTACAATGATAACCACTGCTATGCCAGCCAGCCACAGCTAACATCAATGTCCAAATGAACAAAGGATAAAGGTTTGATATTGGCATCTTTGTTGGTGGCATTGTACTGACTCTGGGAATTTTATCTATACTTTGCATTGGATACAAAACATATTATTCAAGAGGCATTCGATACAGAACCATTGATGAACACGATGCTACCATTTAAAGAAAATCAGCCAATCAAAGCAAAGGAAGATGGCACAAACCTCATCATTAATTTTAGAAAATGTTTCCCTCTTGAAAAGTATATTAAGAGACCATACCTACCAAGTAAAATATATAATATGAATGTGTTAAAGTTTTCCATGGTCACTAAAGGTAAAAAAAAGGGTTGGAAAAAAATACATTGATCCCCTTAGTGAAAGGGATCTCAATGTGAAAACACCAAGGAATATTGTGGCAAAACTGCAGAACTATCAAAGGGGGGAAAGTTCTGTAAACAGCCAGAAAGAAACAATTAAATACCAAGGAGCCTCAATAACAATGACAAAGAACCTGGCTGCATCAACATTAAGGGATTAAATATTCTGTATTCTGACATTCTGTAGAGTAAGGGAGCTTGAAATGCAGTCAAAAATTCACTACCCAGCAAAACCTAGCCTTCTCTTTCAGGGAAAAAGATGGACATTTAACAAAATAAGAGATTTTCAACTGTTCCTGAAGAAAAGACTAGAGGAAAATAGCAAATATGAACTTTAAACAGGTGACTCAAGAGATACATGAAAAGGAAAAAAAAATAGGGAAGAGAAAAAACTGTTATCCAAAAAGATGAAACTGGCTATATTCTCCACCTGGAGTAAGATTCTCATTAGTCTTGAAAATTATAACTCTATTAGAGGGAATAAACTTAGCCAGAAGTATAGATACTCATTCTGTGACTCGACTCAGATAGAATGCTTTAAAAATAATATCTCCTTAAAAGAGGAAGATGGTAAAGAGTCAGGGACATGGAGGATATTGAATTGGGTAAATTATATCACATGAAGAGGTGCAACTGACCTATTATAGTAAAGGAGAAGAAGGGAAGAGGTGAAAACCACTTGAATCTTACTCTAATCAGTTTTTGCTCAAAGAGGGAAAAACACCAATGCTCACACACACACACACACACACACACACACACACACACACAAACACAAACACATACACACACACACACACAGAGAGAGAGAGAGAGAGAGAGAGAGAGAGAGAGAGAGAGAGGTGAATTTAGAAATATATTTTACCGTTCAAGTATTAAGAGGGGAAATGGGGAGGGAGAAGCAGAAGAAGAACTGACAGAAGGAAAGGAAGGAAGAAGGGACAATGAGAAAGGGGAAAGAAAAGGGAAGGGGGTTACAGAAAAGGGGACAAACTAATTGAAGGAAGTGCTATTTACAATCAAAGTACTGGGAAATGGTGATAAGGTAAAAATAGGGGGAAAATACAAATAGAGGCAATATAGTATAGAGGGTAATAAAAAATTAATAATTATTGTTTTGAATGTGAATGGGATGAACTCTCCCATAAAGAAGATAGCAAAATGAATTAAAAACCAGGATAACATAAATCAATATGCTGCTTACAAGAAACTCATTTGAAATAAAGAGATACATATAAAGTAAAGGGAAAGGTTGGAGCAGAATATTTTATGCTTCAGTTGAAGTGAAAAAGGCAGGGGTAGAAATTCTTATCTCAGACAAAGCAGTTACAAAAACATATCATTAAAAGAGGGAAGAAAGGAAACTATATCCTCCTAAATGCTACCATAGAAAATGAAGCAATTTCAATACTAAATATACCACATGGTACAGTAACCAAATTTTTAGAGGAGAAGCTGAATGAGTTACAGGAAGATGAGAAAAGCAAAATTGTATTGGTGTGAGACCTCAACCTCTCTCTCTCAGACCTGGATAAATCTAAGTATAAAAAGAATAAGGAAGTTAAGGAGGTAAAAAGAATGTTACAGAACCTACACATAATAGAACTTTCAAGAAAATTGAACAGGGAAAGAAAGGAATATCACTTTTTTTATTTCTGTAGTACACACCACCTATACAAAAATTAACTCTTCACACAAATAAAATCAAGTTTAAATAACTGGACAGATGTCAACTGCTCATGGATAGGCCAGGCTAATATAATGAAAATGTCAAATCTACATAAATTAAACTATTTCAATTACTTAATTGAGCTGGAAAAAATTGTAACTAAATTCATATGGAGAAACAAATGTCAAGAATATCAAGGGATACAAAGTAAAAAAGTTCAAAAGAAGGTGGCTTAGCCTTACAGATCTAAAATTATATTATAAAACAACTGTCATCAAAACTGTCCGTTACTGGCTAAGAAATAGAATGGATCAGTGAAATAGACTAGGTGTGAAAGAGCAAGCAGGAATCTACTATTTGATAAACCCAAATTGTCCAGCTTCTTGAATATGAACTTACTTTCAAGTAAACACTGCTGGGAAAACTGGAATATAATATGGCAGAAACTTGGATTAGACCAACATCTCACAATCTATACCAAGATAAGGTCAAATGAGTGCAGGATTTAGACATAAAAGACAATATTATAAGCAAACTAGGAAAACAAGGAATAGCTTACCTGTCAGATCTGTGGAAAGGGGAGCAGTTTATGAACAAAGGAAGAAATAGAGGACAACATCAAAAATAAACTGGATGATTTTGATTACATAAAGTTAAAAAAACGTTTTCATAAACAAAACCACTCCAAAACCACTCTAATCAAGATCAAAAGAAATATAGTAAATTGGAAAACAATTTTTACAACTTGTTTTTCTAACAAAGGGCAAATTTCTTTTTTTCTTTTTCTTTTTTTAGGTTTTTGCAAGGCAATGCATTTATGTGGCTTGTCCAAGGCCACACAGCTAGGTAATTATAAAGTGTTTGAGGCTAGATTTGAACTCAGGTACTCCTGACTCCAGGGCCAATACTCTATCTACTGTGCCACCTAGCCACCCCTCATTTCTAAAATATAGAGGGAACTAAGTCAAATTTTGGAAAAAGAAGCCATTCCCCAATTGACAAATGGTCAAAGGAGATGCATAGAAAATGTGCAGATGAGGAAATCAAAGCTATCTCTAGTCTTATGAAAAATTACTCTGAAGCATTACTGATTAGAAAAATGCAAATTAAAACATCACTGAGGTACTACCTCATACCTCTCAGATTGGTCAATATTACCAGAAGGGATAATGATCAATATTGAAATGGATGTGGGAAATCTGGGTTACTAATGCATTGTTGGTTGAGTTGCTAACTGATTCAACCTTTTCTAGGGAGCAATTTGGCATTATGCACAAAGGGCAATAAAAATGTGCATACCCTTTTATCTAGTAATACCACTACAGAACCTATACACTGCAGAAATCATGAAAAAAGGATAAAAGCATCACTTCTACTAAAATATTCATAGCAGTTCTGTGAGTAGTGGCAAAGAATTAGAAATTGAAGGGATGTCCATCAATTGGGAAATAATTCAACAAATTATGGTATATGTATGTTATTGAACATTATTCTATCAGAAAGCAGGAGGGGGCGCGGCTAGGTGGCGCAGTGGATAAAGCACTGGCCCTGGAGTCAGGAGTACCTGGGTTCAAATCCGGTCTCCAACACTTAATAATTACCTAGCTGTGTGGCCTTGGGCTACCCACTTAACCCCATTTTCCCTTGCAAAAAAAAAAAACCCTAAAAAAAAATCAGAAAGCAGGAGGGATGGGATTTCATTGAAGCCTGGAAAGCTATGCATGCATTGATGCTGACTGAGATGAGCAGAACCAGAAGAACAATGTACATGCTAATAGCAACATGGTGTCATGATGACCAGCATTAATGAACTTGTTCTCTCCTTTAGTGTGATGATCAGGAACAATTTTAGAGTATCTGTGATGGAGAATATAATTTGTATCTAGAGAATTATGGAGTGTAAAGAAAGACCAAAATTATTACCATCAATTTAAAAAAAAATTGCCTTATGTATTACTTAATTTTTGTATTTCTAATATGTTGCTTTTTTTTCCTCAAGGATATGATTATCTCTCAACACATTCAATTTTGACCAATGCATAGCATGAAAATAATGTAAAGGTATCAGCTTGTCTTCTGTTGAGGGTAAGAAAGGGATGATGGATGAAAAATTGTAAAATTTCAAACCTTACAAACAAATGATCAGTAGAAACTACTATTACATATAATTGTAAAAAATAGAATATTTATATAATAAAAATATCTTATTTAAAATATCTTTCAAATTTTCTCTTAAAATATCTTTTTCCCTTAATCCAAATTCCACATACCAAAAATGACTGATCTGTAAAAATACTTAACAGAAGTATATAAGTATAATAGTATTCTTACTTTTTATTGCTGAGGGGAGGGGGATGGGAATGAAGGGTGGAAGAAAATTTTGTAACTTAGAAGTATGCATAGGCATATGGATGAATGTTAAAAAAATTTCATAACATGTATATGGAAAAGTAAAGCATCAATAAATAAAACAAAAACCCACTGGAGAACATAACAATCAATAAAACTTTCCTTAAAATTATGAGTAATATTTATCTTAAATATCAATAAACATATGTTATGGGAAAAAGTTACAAGACTTCCTATTCAATCAGAGGTGAAGGTGAAGAAGGTCCATTATCAGCAGCATTATTTTAATATAATAGAAATTGTAACTATAAAAATAAGAGAAGAAAATGAAATTAAAGGGATTAGATTTGACAATTAGTAAATAACATTATCACTCTTTGCAGATGATATAATGGTATACTTAGAGAACCCCAGAGAATCAATTGAAAAACTGCTTGAAATTCTTAACAACTTTAGGAAAGTTGCAGGACACAAAATATGCTCACATAAATCATCAGCATTTCCATATATTATCAAAAAATGTGCAGCAAAAGACAAAGTGAAATTCCATTTAAAATAAATGGTGAGGGGATGGAGCCAAGATGGTCATGTGAAGTCCAGAATTCCCAGAAACTCATTCCTCACAAAACTTCAAAAGCTTTCTAATTATGACTCTAGCCAAAATGTAAAGGGGGAAGAACCCACAGAAAGACTGACTGATACAATTTCCCAGTCCAAGACAACTTAGAAGTTCTGTGGGAAAAGGCTGTTTCACCGGGACCAGGGGTTGGAACAAAAACTTTTGTGAGCACAGCCACAGATGCAGCTGCAGTGCAGTCAGGCTAAGTGCCTAGATACCTGGGGGCACTGGGTCTGTGGCAGAAGGGGCAGTTTCCAGACCTCCTGTCCCAGGAATCACCAGGAAAATCTTGAGGAGTGGTGAGAGAACTCTGCCACAGCTGAGTGAGTACAGAGTGAGTGCCGGCCTCAGAGCAACCCTGTGGTGAGAATATGCAGCTGGAATCTGGGAAACCACCTGCACCTCCAGAGCACAGCCCATAGAAGGTAAGTTAGTCTGGGGAGACTGCAGAGGTCTCTCTGTTTTCCCTGGGGCAAGACTCAGGTGTATGTCCACACTCAAATCCAGGTTTCAATTTGAGTTCCCATACCATCATAGCCTAGTAGGGACTCTCCTTACAGCTTCAGGGCAGAGGGTTGGGCCTGTGGTCATCCACATACCAAAGCACAGGCAAGAGAGCAGTCAGAGCCTTTCAGAAGACCTTGCAGAAAATAAGTTCTATGTGGGTTGTCCCCCAACCCCCCAAAGGTTGGAAATGTGGTATATCAGTCATAGGCTGAGGAAATGAGCAAGCAAAAGAAAACAATCTCATCATAGAAAATTACTTTGGTCCCATGGAAGGTTCAGAAGATGGCAAAATCAAAGCTTCTGTACCCATAACCTCCAAGAGAAATAGAAAATGGGCTTAGGCTATAGATGAGCTCAAAAAAAGACTTTGAAAAGCAATTAAGGGAGCTAGAGGAAAAATTAAGAAGAGAAATGAGAGTGATGCAGCTAAATCATGAAAACCAAATGAGCAGCTCAGTGAAAGAAATACAAAAAATATTGAAGGAAATAAGATGTTAAAAATCAGTTTAAGGCCAATGGAAAAAGCAACACCAAAGGCAAATTCGGAGAAGAATGCCTTAAAAAGCAAAATGAGAAAAGGAGATAAGAAAACTCTTTGAAGAAAATAACTCCTTCAAATGCAGAATGAACTCTCACATTAAGATTATTGTAATAATATAAAATAAATAAATCATTAAAAGAAAAAAAATGAAGACAATATAAAATACTTGAGAATATACCTGCCAGGACAACTCAAGAACTTTATGAATACAATATAAAACACTTTCACACAGATTTTTATTTTATTGATGTAGAAAAAAATAACAAAACTCATTTGAAATAATTTTCCTTATGATCAAAGTGAAGGATATCAAGGAATCAATGAAGAAATATGAAAAAAGATTATTGGCATAAATATATAAGATCTAAAATTGCATTATAAAGCAAAAATTTTATCAGGACACTGACTAAGAAATACTAAGAAATGGTGATGATCAGTGAAATAGATTAGTCACAAATTATGTTATTTTAAATAATTGCAGTTACCTGGTTTTTGATAAACCAAAAGATTCAAGCTTTTGGAACAAAAACATTTTTATTTCACAAAAAGTGCTAGGAAATTGAAAAAACAGTAGAACAAAAACTAGATATAGAATAACATCTAAGCTCGTATACCAAGATATGTTCAAAATGAGTACATGATTTACACAAAAATAGAGATATCATAAGTAAAATAAAAGAGCATAAAAGAGAGGTATCAGCAAAATAACATCATAAATCAGGAAAGAATTTATGATTCAAGAAGACATAAATAATATTACACAATATAAAATAAATAATTTTGATTCTATGAAATTAAAAAAAAAAGGTTCTGTATAAGAAAAAGAATACAACCAAAATTTTAAGGAAAGCAGAAATTGAGGGAAAATTTTTCAAGACATTTCTTTGATAAAGGCTTCATTTCTCAAATATATAGAGAAATGGCTCAAATTTATAAAACTACAAGGCATTCCTCATTTGCTAAATGAACAAAGAATATAACCAGATAATTTTCAGACAAAGAAATAAAAGCTCTCTATAGTCATTTGAAAATTCTCTAAATCACTATTGGTCAGAGAAATACAAATTAAAACAACTTTGAGGTACTACCTCACACCTATCTGAGTGACTAATATGACCAAAAAACTTAAAGAAAATTTTGGATGTTTGATGGGATGTGAAAAAACTGGGACCCGAATTTACTATTGATGGCATTGTGAACTGATCCAATCATGCTTAAAGGGCTATAAAACTGCATTTTTTGATCCAAAAATACCATAGCTTTGTACACACACACACACACACACACACACACACACACACACACACACACACACACACAGACACACTATATATATATATATATATATATATATATATATATATATATATAATAGTTCTCTTTGTGATGGCTAAGAATCAGAAATCAAAAGGATACTCTTTAATTGGGAATGGCTAAGAAAGTTGTTGTATATAATTTTAATGGAATATTTTTGTGCTATAAGAAATGATGACGAGCAGGATGATTTCAGAAAATCTTGGAAAATAAATATAGTGAAATGGACAGAACCAGGAGAACATTAAGCCTAGTAACAGCAGTATTGTTCACTGAAGATCTGTGAAGAAGTATTTTCTGAAGTAAAATGATGAAATACAATTCCAAAGGACTAATGATGAAACATACTATCTGTCTCCAGAGAAAGAAATAATATTGACCGAATTCACTCTAAAGCATACTTTTTTCAATTTCTTTCATTTTTCATTTATTGCAACCTTTTTGAAAAAAATTACAAATATGAAAATATTTTACATAATTGAACATTTATAACCAAATCTGATTGCTTTCCATTTAAGAGAGGGAGCAAATGACTCAAAACTGTAAATACAAATGCTATTTTTTTAAAGTGAAGTGACTAGCAATTGCAAAAAAAAAGACACCTTAACAGATCTATTTGTACCTGAGATTTACCCATTTCAGAGAAATAGCCTTGTCACCAAGTGAAGTGTGTGTAATACAAAATAATAACCCAAGCTGACATTTGATTCTTTTCATTATCATTTTGTATGTCACATTGCATCATTCTATAAACTTTAGCAAGAATCATAATTGACAGCCTCTACCAGCCTGTAGGGTAAGCACTGTCTATTCAGGTATCCATTTTATGTGGACTGGGGATATTTTCAGGGATCTACATATTATTTCTGCTAAATGTAAGTCCTTCCTTATGAAGTAAATTTTACTTTTGTTATTTTCCCCTTAAATTTCATTCATTTGGAATATATTTCCATGAATTCTTCTTCCTGATGAGAAGCAGAATAGAAATAGAAAATATTCTGGCTCTCAATCAATCCCACCTCTGAAGGTAGATATTTGTTTTGTATAGGCAGGACATGAAGACCTCTGGGATTTCAATGACTTCAGTAGTCAAATGAAGCATTTGGACTAGATATGGAACCTGATAACCCTAGATCTATAACCCAATAAAGGCCTTCATATTTTCATAATCTTGAGATTTCCAAATTCATAGTGAGACTTTTATATGTGGGTAATATTAGAAATAAAACATTCTGCAAATTATTGTAAAAGACTAAATCATCTTTGATGAAACTTCTAAGATTAATATTAAATGCCATATGAGATACTACCATGAACTTTGTGATAGTGGCTCTTTCATTAGGTAACTTCTATTGATTCTCTCTATCTCTGGAAATGTGCCATGGTCTTGATGTTTGTAGGTTCTTCATAATTAAGGAAATTATTTTATTTTTCCCACAAGGCAATCCAGGACTCAGGAATATTGTTCCTAATCTAACCCTGGTCTGAATTAGGTTATTAATTAATTTCTTTTTTAAATTCAGTGAAATCATCAGTGGAGAAAATTCCATTCGATTTGATTGCTTGGTCTTTACTAGTTCTCCCAAACCTGATCTACAAACAGAGACTATCCCTTAAGGTTTCTTGGAATTCAGTAGAAAATGCAGCAGCAGAATATCTAGGCATATCTAATTCATCCTTGAAAGCATTGATCCATGTCTATTATTTGTCTTCTCTATATCTTATCAGACTTAAAGATCACTGAAATAAATCAGCTATGTTCTATTGTCAATCAGAGCAGCTGGTGTGTACTGATCCAGAGTCTTGACTAGCCATAAAAGAATTGTTCTAATTCTTAAGCATCAGAAAATATTGGCATTTGGAACATAATGTCAATAGGAAGATTGTATCTTTTTAAACTCTGCTCTTTAGAAGCCTTGGGGAATGAGTTTCATTCTGAATTGCAGAGCCCTCTGGGTTGCAAGTTTATCTTTTAAGTATCAACACTTTTCTCTCCCATTTACTTTTGCTATTTTGATTGAAATATCTTCTACATATGTTTATACATATATCCTCCCTACACATATTCACAGATGCACACTCATACCCAGACACATGGACATGCTTATGCATGCACGTGCACAAAAGAGAAACACACACACACAAACACACACACACACACACACACACACAGAAATCAAATGATTGTGTCCTCTTTTTCTTGTAATTTAAGGCCACCCTAGGAATACTGAAAGAAGTCTATAATCCAACTATCAAACCAAGAAGAATCAGGGACCAATAAAGAAGCTAAAATCTCAATTTCTCTTTCAATTTCCTACTTCTTCAGTTCAATAAGACAAAACTACAAAGTAAAAGACATCTACAGAGCCTTAGGCTGATGGTGGAGAAAGCCCTCCTTCTAGGTAGAGCTTGGCAAAAGCTGTTCTACTACACTTATTCAGGATGATACATTGAATTTAATTCTTTGAGTTCACATTATTATTGATTCTTTCCAAAGCAGTCTAACCATATGATGAAATGTCTCAGGAGAAGAACTAAACAATATGAGGAACTTCCTTTGGCAGCTGACGGGTGAGGTTTTATATGCCCTGGGCCAAAGTTTGGGGTTCTTTGCCTATTATTTTTGACAGAGACTTCAGCTGGTAAAGCATGGGAGCTATTATTTGAAAACTGAATTGATATTGAAGAAGTTTTAATCTTTTGAGAATGAGTTATGCAGTCTCCCCCACACGTGGAGGAAAATGTTGAATTGCAGTTCCCTTGGTTGTGAACTATCTAGGTTCATGGTACAAATACCAAGCAGAAATTTAAATCACCCCCAGCTTGCTACAGAATAGAGGAGTGTGAGTGGAAAGAAAAATCTGCAATGGCTTCTTAAATAGATTTAAAGAGAAATTTCTACTTTAGTCCTATCATAAATGTAGTATTTATTACTTGTAGAAACAGTGCAGTGTAGTGAGGAAAGTGTGTTAGTAATGGACCTAGAAAAACATGGGTTTGAATCTCCTTTAAGACACTTATTAACTATATAACTTCAGGCAAAACTCCATCTGCCTATGCCTCATTTTTGCAGGTATGAATGGGAATAATATTTTTACTAATTCCTTTAGAGGAATAGTTTGAGTAAAGTTCTTCCCTAAACTTCAAGTATTATATAAGATAATACAATTACCAATGATTACCTTGGTAGTATTATGATATCATATTAATGAAATGATATAATTGTTAAATTATCATTTTAACTAGTCCAGCATCTTCATTTTGAAAATCAAGTGAGGAAATCAAATACCATAGATTAAATGACTTGCTAGACCTCAAACCTAAGTATCCTCTAATACCAATTTTGTTTCCACTACATCATGTACCTATTTTTATACTTGTTACCTTCCCTAATAGTAAGCAAACGTCTTGAAGATTGGAGCTGTGTAGACATTTTTTTACTTTTCTTTCCATCTCCTCAGACACATCACTAATATGTGTTAATAGCTAATCTAATAGTTATTAAAATAGACACATAGCTAATAGTTAATACAATGCTAGTGATAAATTAATGAACAATTAATATTCACCCTAACTTTGTGAAATTCTATGAAAATGGTCTTAAGGACTATTATAGCAACTGATGTTTGGGGAAGCAAATTAGGAAATCTTTCTTCTATGTAGTTAATTAATCATCAAGAATGTAGGGGTTCACCTACAGTAAGATGGATTTGAGAGCATGTAGGGTAGAAAAGGTTAGAACATATGCTTTCTTGCCTCCAGGAGTTCATAATCTAAATAAATAGATAAAACATTCATGAATCATTAGCATAGGATGAAATGTCATATGCAAAGCATAGGATGTATTGTCTTCCAATCACAGCTATATTCACTATTAAGGTCCACTGTCAAAGATTTCAGTGAATTATATAAATGAATTATTACATTACATTTGAATGCATATGTTTACAATTGTTTATTATCCTCAGCCTCTGAGATTATAAATTCTGGTCTAATATTTTAAAATTTTTTAATTTTATTTGCCTTTCTGCTCTTTCTCCTGGTTTTACTATAATAATCAGTGACCTTAAAATATTCACTAAACATTCTCCATGGTAATTTATTCTGAGATTCAAAAGCTGATTCCCTTCTATAGCACACATGTAGGTTGTGATATTGTTCTACTACCCCTGGTTTGATACATAGTTGAGTCCAACCAGGCAGATACTTGTTATAGTGCAGCAAATAGTACTGATGATTGAGAAGTCTCAATGTCTTATGGGAAATTCGAGCTCAGGAGTTGCTGCACTAACATTTAGCCCATTTGATTGCTGCTGTCAACTGTGTGGCAGGTTTTAAATGGAGGAGGACTGATTGTGACGATAAGGAAACCTACTTCAAATGGAAAGTCTCTTTTGATTAAAAACAGGAGAGTATATGGAAGTGTCGGGTACGTTCTACTAGTGCATATGAACATAATCTATTAAATTCCTTTCTTCACACTGAGATGATAATAGGAAAAGAAAATGACATAAATGAATATATCCTTTTCATAAAAATTGGAGTGAGACTGGAAAGTGGTTATAAAATTAACCTTCTTGTTAAGAAATAAGGGAGGGTAATCTGGTTGCTCTCATCTCATTAAAGTGTATGCTATTAAAAACTGCTAAATTTTTCAAGTTTAAATAAAATTGGTGATTAGGAAATCCATCTGTTTTTAATATTTGAGGGAAGCAAGAAGGGGAGTTAATTAATAAAATGAACAGATCAGAGAGAAACCACTGTCAGTATAACCATTTAGTTCTTATTCCTCAGGAGACCGCTAGGCAGTCTAACACTTTTTGAAGAAAATTCAAATTTGATATTGAATTCATTACTTAATTATCTAAAAATAGTCTCTTAAATTGAACCTTTGGCTGTCTCACCAACATTTGGCCTTATTTACATTGATATTTTTGTTATAGAAAAGAAGATAAAAATAGAAAAATGGAAAAAAGGTGAGAATATTTTACTAAAACAGTCAACATGTCATCCTGAAATAACTAGTGTGTTGCTGCCACTTAGCAGCCATAGGACAAAGAGCCTAGTTAAAATATTTTTAGCTCATGGTACTATATTCTTTGCCATGTAGAATCAAAACTCTTAAATTGGCGACCCATCAACATTGAAACAGATGGGGGAAAAGAGGGAAAGAATTGGAAGAAACATTTATTGATAGCCAGACTCTGTACGAAGCATTTTACAAATATTGTCTCATTTAATCCTCACAATAACCCAGGGAGGTAGGTACTAGTATTATTATTCAAATTTTGCAGTTGGAGAAACTGAGGTAGACATATTAAGTGACTTTCTCAGAAACATGTACTAGAACATGTCACTGATCCTTTTGAACCCAGACCTTCCTAACTCTAGGCACAGTACTCTATCCAGTGTGCCACCTGGCTGCAAGTCCATTCCCCTAGTTTCTCTTAAGTTATCATGGCTTCTTTTATTGAGTTCCTTATGAGTTAAAGACCTAATTTTCCTTGAAATGAGCATGTATATTTGTGTCTATTTCATGAAAACTTTCCCAGCAACACATACATGCATATATATGCATATATAATATACATATGTGGTTTACATATATAGCACATACGTATATGGTAAAAGTTACATACATAGATGGTAAAACTTTTTTTTATTTTATTCAATATAACATAACATTTAAAGAGTCATGGGATAAAAAGTGAAATTTAAGTCACCAACAGCCAAACTTTTCCTCTAGAGCAGCATTTTTCAAATTGTACTTTAAGCCCCCCCATAACAGCCAAAATTTTTTTTAATGATTAATTCTTATTTACCAAGAAGACAAAGCAATAATTTTAGAGGATTTTATTATAAGAATTCTGTCAAACTTTGACTGAAATTGAAGGAGGGGTTTTGCCACCATACAGTAATTTGAGAAATACTGCTCTAGAGCAAAAGTTCTTCATCAGGGGAGCATGAACTTTTAAATACAGTAATATAGATGCATCATCATATATACTCATACATACAAACACAAAATGTCAATATAATTGATTTCTTTTGTAATCTTATATATTCTATTTTAGGCATGTAATTACATTATTTTGAGCTAAATCCACCAGACTCCCAAGGAAGGCTGAGACACAAAAAGGTAAAAACTCTGACCTATAGCAAACTGGAGGAGAATAGGGATGAGAGGGAAAATGGTCTTACATACTAAAGGAAAGGTCATGATTCACAAAATTTCTTGTACAGAATGAGAGTAAGCTAGTTAAGATCATTTCTGGTGGTGTAAAGAAACTAAAAAGGAAAATAGAAACTCAGTCTAGATTTGTTTCCTGTTACATTAAATAAGAAGCCTCTGCCTAGTCTGGAGTAGCATTTAACTAAAAGTTTGATTTTTTTTCCATGACAGCCCTCATGGAAATGTATTTTTCCCTTTATAAATTGAGTTCGAATAGCAATAGGGGCTGACACATTTTGCACTCAGCTGAGAAAGATGTTTTAATACATCTTTCAGCAGTGGGGAGCAAAGTTTGATGGTTTCTTTCCACTGCATGCACAGGAGAGATTCAGAGATAGTTTATGTACAGAGTTTATTCTAAATAAGCTGTGGAGTTGAGGGCTACCTTAGCATTTTTAATCTTTCTTATAGTCCCAAATTCTATTTGATATTCACTTCAAGGAAAAAGAGCACAGTTTTTTCCTTTCTTTTTTTTTCTTGGCACTTTGATATAAGCCCCACATGTAACAGATTATGAATGACTGAAATGAACTGATGTGACCCACTTACTAAGCAGCTTGAACCAACTATATTTCTATGGAATTTAATAATTCTTTATGCTCTAAGTATAAATTATGTATAAGGAGGTAGGAAATCCTTGGAGGAATCAGCAATTAAATATACCCAAACCCCATGTGTGTGGGCTGGACAGCTCCCCCATCACTTCAAATTCTTAATATCTGATAACAAATAAATTATACTTTTTGTGATACCTTCAAGACCTTTTGCTGTCTATCAATAATGCTATCAACCTCTCAGTTATGCAGGCTTAAAATTAATTAATTGTTTTCTCTCTTTACCTCAACCCCAATATCTAATTAGTCACCAAAACCTTCTGAGATGTCTGTCGTAATATTTCTTATACTCCTCCATATTACTCATTCAAATCATCCAAGTTCATGTATTTTTATAATTTATGCTAGGATTGGCACAGAATAACCTAACAGGTTTCACCTATTAGACATTCATTGACAACAGATACATTAACCTCGAATATCATTTTCATTATGACATTTATTCCATCTTCAACCTCAAAAACATTCAACTGTTTCCTAGAGAGTAAAGTCCTGGCTGTCAAACCATCCCTTGAACAAGTAGCAAGAATACTTTTTCAATATCATTTTTCATTAATTTTCTTTTTTTTGAGTTTTTTTTTTTGCAAGGCAAACAGGGTTAAGTGGCTTGCTCAAGGCCATACAGCTAGGTAATCATTAAGTGTCTAAGGCTGGATTTGAACTCAGGTACTCCTGACTCAAGGGCTGGTGCTGTATCCTGTATCCATTGCACCACCTAGTTGCCCCTATTAATTTTCAATATGAATTTTTTACTATAGGTGGGATGGTTTTCAGTCAAATTCAACAAGCATTTATTAAACCCCTGTTATGTGCAATGCATTCTGATAAGTACTAAGGAACAAAAACATTTTTTTAAAGAAATTACTGGGATAGGACATCTGGGGTGGATTCAAGATAGCTACATGAAACATACACACTCCTGGAGCATTTCCCTTCAAAATGTGAAATGAAACCTCTAAACAGACATTAAAGCTACAGACCCCATAAAAAACAAGCAAAACAAGTACTCAACTATAGACATCCTGGAGGATCTTCAGCCAAGGTCTCTCTCTTCAGGAAAACAAAAAGAGGGAAATAGAATACAGCTAGATGAGAGACTGAGAAAGCCAGTGGAAGGCATTTAGTCAAAGCCCAGTCCAGGTCCCAAAAGTTAGATAGGAATGCAGATCCAGACAAGTAGACAGAAGCCCAGGTCCATACTCAGACAGAAAGCAAGCCAACAGGGAAGGTCCTAATGCCAGACAAAGTTTAAAACTTGGAAACTCTAGGGAAATAGAAAGGACTGGGTTGGTAACAAACCACTGCAAAGGCAGATTCTGGACATCAAGAAGAAAATAAATCTCTGCAATGGCAATGCCTGGTTTGCATAGGCAACAATCTAGCAAACAATAAGCCAGGTACCAGATCCCAGTTCCAGTACAACAATATCAGTACTATATAAACAAAGTGAGCAAAAAAACTAAAAGTCGCTAAACAGAAAAAGCTACTTTGCAGATAGAGATGATAAAAAAGCTACCTCAGAAGAAGAAAAGCAGTGAAAAGTTACCTACATTAGAAGTCTCAAAAGAGACCATGATTCGAATTTAAATCCAAAACCTTATATAAGAACTTTCCAAAGAATTTAAGAACCAAAGATAAGAAGAAGAAAATTTGAATAAAGAAATAAAATCCTTGCAGTACAATAGTGAAAAATTGACCAAGGAAATCAACTCCTTCAAATGAAAAAATAACCAACTGGAAAAGGGATTCAATTATTCTAAAAATCAAATTGATCATCTGGAAAGGGAATGTAACTGATTAAAAGGTAAAATTAATAAACTGGACAAGGAAAACAACTCATTTAAAAATAAAATTAATGAATTGGAAAAAAGAAACACAAAAGCTATCTGAAGAAATTAGAACCCTAAAAATTAGAATTGGACAGAAAGAAATGAATGACTCTATGAAATATTAATATTCCATCAAATAAAATAAAAAGACTGAAAAAAATTGAATAAAATATAAAGTACCTTTTAGGAAAAACAAATGACCTGGAAAATAGATTGAGAAGAAATAATTTATGAATTATTGGTCTTCCCTAAAGCTTAGATAAAAAAAATAACAAACCTGGAAAATGTCTTTCAGGAATTATGGAAAACTGTCCAAATATACTAGATCAAAAAGACAAAATAGAATTGAAACAATACACAGAACACCTCCAGAAAGAGACCCCAGAATAAAAACTCCAAAAACTATCATATCCAAATTCCCAAATTTTCAACTAAAGGAGAAAATATGTGAGCTGTAAAAAAAGAAGCAATTTAAATAAAAACAAAACATAATCAGAATTACATGGGACTTATCAGTTTCCACAATGAAGGATCAGAGGACCTATAATATAATATTTCAGAGGGCAAAGGACCTAGAACGGCAACTAAGAATTGACAGCCCTGGAAAACTCAACATTTTCTGACAGGGGAAAAGATAAACTTTCAATGAAATAGAGGACTTCTAAAATGATCTGATAAAAAGATCAGAACTAAAAATAAAATTTGAATTTCAAATACAAGACACAAGAGATATATAAAAAGAGAAATGGAAAGAGAAGGAAAACTTGCTAGTCAAGAACATTAAACTGTATTTATCCCTAAGAGTGAAGTTAACACTTGTAACTCTTGAGAATTGTACTTCTCTTAGGAGAGTTAAAGGTTGAATATAGTTGAAGTGATTGTACTTAGAAGATATGAATAACAATTGGTTTCATCCTTTCTATATCAAAGAAGACCAAAATGACATCAAATTTTTGAGACAAATTACAGCATATCCAACTCTGACTGACAGATCAATATGAGCTCTGAATGCTTGCTCTACCACAGGTTGGGCAAAAATAGTCCAGGTGAATACCTGGGGTGTTTACTCTAAACTTACATTTATTAAGTTTCCCTTGAAATTCTTTAATTCTGCCTTGTTCATAAAAATCAGTATTTTCTCAGATGAGAACACCATAGGGTGGATAGTCCTTTGTCAGTTTATCTCATGGTCTGCAATGAATTCTAAAGTTCCTAAGAGAAACTTTCAGGGCATGCCATTACTTAGATTACTTAGAGGTTCTATACATAATTAAATCAAACTTGACCTTACTTTACTAGATACCTTAATTAAGGAGGCCTATGATACCATTAGGGCAGAGAGAGAGGTTTAGTACCATGTTTGGGGTGGTAAAGGAACAGTGGGAGAGAGTATAAGCCATACTTTAGCTGGAGAAGGTTGTAGGGCTATGGTTGTAGTACTATGGAGGAGGGAGAGAATATATTTGGAGGGACTGAAGATGAAAACATCCTGAAGAGATTTTACTTTGCTTGACATTTTGGTTAAAATTGGAGGGAGTAGACTCCAGAGGGGTGATTAATAAATGATTCATAAAATGATTTGACTTTGCATGATGCTTTGTGTTACATGAGGTTTGTGTGTTCATTGGAATTACTTGAAAAGAGGTTAAGATATAAAGTAATTATAGTTTGCTAGATTCTCTTTATGATACCAACATGGTATTGGTATCTAAACCATGAAGTGCTAAAGATTATTATAGACCAATCTCCCTAGTTAATATTGATGTAAAAATCTTAAAGATAGGGAAGATATCACAACAAGTTATTAATAAGATAATACACCATGAACATGTATGATTTATACCAGGTAGGTAGGGATGGTTCAAAATTAGGGAATCACTCAACATAATTGAACATAGCAATAACAAAACCAACAGAAATCATATGATATTAACTCAAAACATGTTAAAAAAAGCTTTGACAAAAATACAATATCCAGTCCTATTAAAAACACTAGGGAGTAAAGGACTAAATGATCTAAAATCATCCACAAGCATTATATGTAATAGGGATAAATTAAGAACATTCCCAGTAAGACAGGGGTGAAACAAGGATACCAATTATTATCACTACTACTCAATATAATATTGAAAATGTTAATTTTAGCTTTAAGAGAAGAAAAATAAATTGTAGGAATAAGGATTTTCAAGGAGGAAGCAAAACATTTACTCCTTGCAAATGATATGATGATGCACTTTTGAAACTCTAGGAAATCAACTAAATAAACTACTTGAAAGAATTAACAACTTCAGCAGAGTAGCAGATTATAAAATAAACCCACATAAATCATTAGAATCTCTGAATATATAAACAGAAAAATCCATGGACAAGAGATAGAAGTAATTGTAGCCAACATAAAATCCTTGGAAATCTACCACCTAATACAAACTCAGAAACAGCATGAACACAATTACTAAGCACTTCTCACACAAGTAAAGTCAGATCTAAACAACTGAAAAAATGTCAATTGCTCGTGGTTAGGTTGACCTAATTTTAAAAAAAATGACAATTCTACTGAAATACAATTGCTTATTCAGTTCCATACCAATCAAACTACCAAAAATTATTTCAAAGAGCTAGAAAATCATAGTAGCAAAATTCATCTTGAGCAACAAAACATCAAGAATATCCAGGTAATTGATGGAAAAAATATAACCCAGCTGTACCAGAAATAAAACTACACTCTAAAGCAGCATTCATCAAAATTGTTTAGTACTGATTAAGAAAGAGAGTAATGGATCAGTGAATAGAATATGTACAAGATATAGCAGTAAATGACTAGGAAACTTTCGCTTGACAAACCCAAAGACATTATCTTGAACAGGAACTCACTATTTGAAAATAAAGTTTTGAGAAACCTGGAAAATATTATGACAAAAACTAGGCATAGGAACACATTTCACACCCTATTCCAAACAAACAAAAAAGCTACTGGAAATAGAATTTGAAAAATTCTACTGAGAAATACAGTAAAGTACAAATATGGGATAATTTATAAATGCAGAGACCAGTATTTAACTTAACCTTGTAAAAATTAAGACATTTAAAATGTATAGGGAAAGAAAATTTACTTTGCAGTTATGGAGGATAATATGTAAGGAGGCATGAAAGGCAGGTGATGAGATGAATAGTTTAGGGAACATTTGTTTATTAATTGGGCATAGTATAGATTAGATTATATGATTAAAAAACCTGGAAAGGTAAACTGTAATAAGAGTATGGATAGGTTTTAAATTTCAGCCTGAGAAGGTTGTATATCATTTTAAAAACAAGAAGCGAATATTACACATTTTTGAGTAGGGAAGGGATATAGCCAGATAAGTTTCTGGAGAAGATTATTCAATTAGGATACTTAGAGGGGTAAGGCACTCCAAGCAAATAGAGATAAGCTAAAAGGATCTTGAAACTGCTCAGTTGAGAAATGAGAACTTGAACTAAAATGAATTGTGTAGTATTTGGGAAAAGCAATGGTTTGAATATGGTCTTTTTCTTTTTATTATTATTTTCTTTATTTATTTCATTCATATGCACATGCATAATTTTAAGTTACAGAATTTCTTTGCACCCTCCCTTCACATTACCCTCTTTGATCCTTCGATGGTGAACAGTCAGGCTGGCATTGCATATATTTTGATAAACATGTTACATGTTTTACAGATTAGTCATTTTCAGTATGAGGAATTAGGATTAAGGGAAGGATACATATGAGATAATTTTTATAAAGTGTTCATCAGATTCTGAAGAATTGTTTTATTTTGTTTTGTTTTATTTTTCTTCCTCTTAGGGATAACAATGTCCATAGCCCAGTCTAATACAGTTGCCCTAGCTCTCTAAACTGCTGAAAGGAACTGTTTCTATCAAGGTTGATCATCTCACAATGTTGTTGCTAATGTGAATGTCATTCTCTTGATTCTGTTCCCTTCACTCAACCTCAGATCCTGTAAGTCATTCCAAGCTTCTCTAGAGTCTGACCATTTATGGTTTCTTATAAAACAATAATATTCCATAGTATTCATGTACCATAACTTGTTTAGTCATTTCCCATTTGATAGGTCTTCTCTCAATTTCCAATTGTCGCTACAGAAAGAGCTGCTGTGAATATTTTAAAACATATGGTTTTACTTTCTGACAGCAATGGTTCTTTGTGTGTGTGTGTGTGTGTGTGTGTGTGTGTGTGTGTGTGTGTGTGTGTGTGGTGTGCTTCAACTGACACCAGGTTGAGCCAGAACATCTGACTTTAAGTGAAAATGGATTGACCTAGTCTCATCTGTCATTTAAATGCTGAATTTCATACCACACAGTCTTTCATTGCTCTCTTTCATCATGATTTTAATTCTGTGGTTTTGAAAAATAGATAGTACTCTGAGAAAAAGTGTAAAAGTCATAACTATCAAAAAGGACACACCAATGCCCCTTAAAGATATTTTAAATGTTTCAGGGCTCACATAAGTTTCCAATTAAACAGTATAAATCATACTGACTGAAGCACAAAGTAAAGTGGGGTTGAAAAGGGGAAGAAACTGACAAGACTGACAACCTATTACTATGAAATAGACTAATTAATCTCTTATGGGACCCAGCAGTTGAAGGGGTCATTAATGGGTGATTCTTTTATAATACGGGGTAAGCATCTTGAATTTGGAAGAATACCGAGAAGACCAGTGTATAACAGCTTCTAACTGATCCTGTAAAGAAACCAAATCAAGCAAATAAATCTGTCATGAAAAGAAAAAACAAGGTCTAAGTGTAGTAAAGAAAGGGAAATTAAATGTTTACTGATGAAACCCACTTATTTCATATACTGTTATTAAAAAAATGTTCAAAGTATTAAAGAGTTACCCATTGAGGTAATAATAACAATCTCTGATAACTGTATTGATATATATATATATATATATATATATATATATATAATATGTACTGAAAAGCAAAATTGTTTCAAAATTATAAAGTTTTCCAAATAAAGCTAGAATACTACACTAAGACTTTACACCATTCCATAGGGCATGAGAGGTTAAGAAATTAATACAAGAGCTAGAGTTAACCATGTTCCAGTTGCCTGAAAGTTTGGTTGATCTAAGCAATGATGGAAAACCACAGACTGCAAAAAAGAACAGATTTGGAAGAATGGATATTTTAACACTTAATAGTCAAAAGTATTGTTTCATTAAGAATTAGAGAGTATGTGCTAAAAGTTTAATAAATAAAAACTAAATAGTGCAAAACAATTTAATGCACCAAAAGGAAACATATTGCAAAAAGATATAATGCTTATTTTTTGTTAATAAATATAATTGATTTATGTCGATTACACCATTGTAGTATGATATTTCTATGAGAGAAGAGGAGATGAATTCAAGAAATATTGTAGAAGTAGAATTTATAGAAGATCAAATTAGATGACTGAAGATTATGACTTCTATTTTAATAGAAAATATGGAGGCTGATTGGGTTTAGGTGACCAGACAATAAGTTAGTCCCATTTTTGACATGTTGATTTTAAGTTGGCTATGTGGATGATAAAAGGAGATGCAGAGGAATTTGGCATGTGAGACAGAGTATTAAGATGTATATTGTCCAGATGGAGGGGTTTCATTTGGTCTCTGAAAATAATACTTTTCCTGTCTGTATTTACCCCTACACCCACCCATATAATTATAGCAAGTAAAGGGATAAGGCAAGAGTTAATCAAAATTAATCTCATATAGAATATAAATATTTGTAGCACCCTATTAGCTCTTTACTGATTCAAGGGGGCTATCCTTGATTGAATTGAAATGTACATTTGCCCCCAAAGATTTATAATAGTTTTGGTAGCTTTTAAAAGACTTGAATGTATCTGCTATGTTGTCAGACAAGACCAGGAGCAATCACAGGAAGTGTTAGCCCCTTTCACCTATTCCAGAACTTAACAAGTTTTTAATCTTAGTTTCCTCCATCAATCATGATACTCTTCAGAGAAGAGAAAAAAAATCCACATATCCATATTGACCAAATAAACAGAGGCACAGATAGATAGTGACTCAATGCAGGAAATAGCATTGGAATTAAAGAAGAAAGTCATTCATGGACTTAAATGATAATTAGCCCTGGCAATTGGGAATCAACCTGTGTGAAAGAGGAGAATCTAGGAGTCTAATTGAGAAACATGTCCAGCAAAAGGTTAAGAAGAAACTGTATGATAGCTCTACAAGGACCAAAAGGATATTGAAACCAAATAAATCACAGGAGTATGTAACCTTGACTATGTGTACCTCACTACCATTGTATCACTATTTGTACCATTCTTCCTTTCATGATCTAGATGTATTTATGGATGAATAAATCTCAAATTTATATTGTACACTATCTTAAATTACATTTTTGCTTTCATCAAACTGTATCAACTGGCTCACTCAATGTAAAATCTACTGGTGGAGCCTTGTTAATGAACAATAGTGTTAAGATGATAATGCATAGCTTACCCTAGGTCCTGGGAATTCTGGGGATCCACCACATGAGTGTAAATCCAAACTGAGGGAGAAGCCCAAAGGCAGAGCTCTGGGCTGAATGTATGGATTAGGTAATACCTTGGGTGTAGATTATCACACCCATTAGAGTAGATAGGGGCATCAAAAGATAAAATTTGCAAAGAAAAGAAATTGACCCAGAGAGTCTTGAAGGACATCCATGTTTATAGCATGAGAGGTCAAATGATGGTTCAAGAAGAAAGAATAAGAATCAAAAGAGAATCAGGAAAGAATAATGTCATAAAAGTCAAGGGAGAAGAGAGTACCTAGGAGAAGGGAGTCATCACTAATTTCAAAAGCTGGAGTAGATTTAAGGTTAAAGAAAAGGTGTTGAACCTATAATGATAGGTGTCCAAAATAGTTTTGTCTTGTTTGATAAGCCAACAAACTCTTCAATGATGAAATGAGAATGACTTTGATGTCATTCATACAAATGATCATTCCAAGGCATTGAATTAGGAATTTGAATACCTAGGGTTCAGATAGTTCTGCCATCAGTTGTATGAGTGATATTAGACATATCATATAATTTCAATGAACCTCGTTTCCCTGATCTATGTCAGTAAATCTATCAATAAACATTATTAAGTTCTAGGCACTGTTATAAGCACCAACTTTATAAATAAAAGCTAAAATCAAAGCAGTCCCTACACACAAAGAGCTTATAATCTAAGACTCACTGAGAAGTCAAAAAGCAGAGAAAGGGGAATAGAAGAGGAGAGAGAAGGAAAAATAAAGTGCCTGTGCTAGGACCAAGTTGTAGAATTCTGGAAAAGTCCAAAAACATTGGTGAGGAATGGAAAGGTACTAAATATGGAAAAAAGAGAGAGACAGGCAGACAGACAGACAGATAAGTGGGCATGTAGAGGCACATAACATACAACTATCATACCTACTTCATATGAACATTGCAGAAAATTTTTTGCCAAAATGCAGTGTTCCACACATTTAATGTATCATTCTATGGTAAAATAAAGCAAGAGAAAACCATTCAGAACCTTGGATATGGGTGATAGAATTTAGTTATTTCAATGATATGCTTCAAGCTATCTCCCTCTCACATGCTTTCAGTGTGATCAAAATGAAAGAACCAGATCATTTCACTTTCCCTTGTTAAAACTGGCATATATATTTTTGCACATACATAGGCATATGCACATACACACATGTGTTATATGAAACTTATCTGGGTCTTTATGAATTCTAATAAAGTTTGTAAAGAATTAGTGGCCTAGAATTCTGAACTAAAAACAGCTTCATATTGAAAAGAGTATGCTGTAAACTTTTTCCAAGGGTTTTACAGCTGTACTATGAAGGATTCCTGCTAGTAAAAAAGAGAAAATTGAGCTGCTGAATGAAATTGTTATTTGGGCCTTCTGTTCCATGTTCATTTTTTGAGTGTTTATCATAGTTTACCTTAATGACTTATTCTACTTTGAGTTAATGGAATGTCTTATAGTGATTGTGGCAAAAATTACTATATCCATGAGTCTTAATTGTACTACACTAGAACTGAATAAATACCATGCATAATATTATACTTGAAATTTAATGTGCACAAGCTTAATTCATAGGGTGTTAAAATCTAGCTCAACTAAATCCTAAGAGAAAGATAGTAGGGAAAAAGTCTCCACAGTCAGTGTATTAATGTTGGCAATATTCTCTCCCTGACCAAGTGGAGAATGTATGCAATTAATATTCATTATGCTAAATAACCAGAAGTTTTGTTTCCTTTTTCTTTTATGTTTTCTGGTTTGAAAATGCTCTCATTTTACCCAGTATCACTCTAATAGTTGACATTCTGGGAGCATATGTTAATTCTTTTCCAGGATACATCCTGGCACTGATATCCTGACACTTTAAGTTTGGCTGACTGACAGTCTATATACATTCACAATGTCAAACATCTTTCATATAGAAAACAGTTGGGGAAAAGTAAAGAAAAAAGGTCTCCTTGAGTAACTGTAAACAAGAAGCAGGAAGATTTATGCCTCTGGGTTGTAATGTGTTCAGTTACTTGGAAAAAGAGAATGAAAGAGAATATTCTTTAGTGTTACCTAGTCTGTTGTTGAAGTATAGAGTTCAAGTTAGTCAAATTTATCCATCTTGGGCACACACTCATAAGGACCCTCTCTATCTGTTGAGTAGTTCATACTTCACTTAGGGTATCTTGAGCTATTCCTGTAAAGTCCTAAAATTATTTGAGGTGATTCAAATGAAAATGACTCATCTAATAAAGAAAATCATAAGGACAGGCTGATAGGGATGAACTTCAAGTTCTAATTTTATCAGTAGCTCTCCGTGGGATCTTGAAATCAATCCTTGGACTCTGTGCCTCAGTTCCTTAGCTAATGACTAAAGAAATAAAACTAACAGTCTCTCTCCTAGGTTCACAAAACATATAGATAGAGAGATGTAGAATTGGCTGAACAGGAAAATTAAAAAAAAATAGTTGTCTTTCCATGTCATCCTGGGGAGTTGATGTGAGAAAAGTAACTCAAGTTCAGTCCCTGTGTGAAAATCATTGAATGTTTTTAATGGGGTGAAGTGGGATAGAATCAGTAATGAACTCCCTCTAGCAATGCAAATCAAACCTCTGCAACTTCCAATCTTAGTCAGTAGCCTGGATTATGGAGAAACTAAATTACTTTCTCTGAGTTACAGGATAGTACTGTACCTCAGAGGCAAGACCCCATCCAAAGCCATCATGAATTCAAGGACAACTATCTATTCACTATGCAATACTATCTCTCCAGTTTTTCTATAAATAGTTGGATTTAAGAAACATAAACATCTCAAGTTTTCTTCAATTTCAGACTGATGAATATCTTGGAATAGTTATCTTGAAGTTCTGTCACTCTTCATCCTTGTGGTATATATGTGAATTGATATTTTGTATAGCTAATCCTTATATCCCTAGTACCAAGCACATAGGAACTCCTTACTAATGTTAAAGTTATTGTTTATTATATTGCATAAGTCAAAACTTCTCTTGGTCTGACTTCCCCTTCTTACAAAAACAAGACTTTGAATTTGTCAGTCTTTTCTAACTCATAAGATTAAAAAATTGATAGATTTTCAGATTTAACAATCATTTATTGTTTCTACTTTATGCTGTGTATTCTAAGTGATCTTCAACAGTATATCATTTTATGCACATAGCAACCCTAAAAGATAGGTTCTGTCATTATTATCTTCATCTTACAGATGGGAGAACTGAGACATATGGAGTTTTTTTTTGGCTTGGTTTGGTTCGATTTTAAAGAGTCTGAGGTCAGTTCTTTGTGACTTCAAGAACAGGGTTGTGTTCTATCTGCTTTGTGCCTTAGGGCAGGATTGATTCAAAATAAGATGAGTCAAGCATAATCAAATGGAGGAAATTAATCTATGAAGTAACATGGCAAAGGACCAATTGCACATGTGTGTCAGATAAAAAGGTTTCTAGGTTCTTGTGGATTACAAACTAAATTGGGGAGATTTATTTATAATTCTATAGTTACCAAATCAAACATTACAACTAGGGAAAAGGAATAGAAGTCTGTTCCATAGGAATAGCAAAGTAATTTTACCTCAAAGGACAAGTTGTGATTAGTATGATATTTCTAATTTTAGGCTTCTTAATTTCAGTGATTGATATTTGTTGGATAAAGTGTTTCTGATATCTGATGTTGGAGCCATGAGAGTCCTACAAAATCAAGGTTCCCTTTCCTTCATTTTTCTTCTGACTTGCTTGTCCATTTATTCCACACTATTCACTTCTGTGACAGAGGTTCAAGATCAATCATAGCAGATGAATGAGATTAGAAAAATTCAGAAATGTCGGTATTCAAAACTGTAATAAAAAATGAATACTTGAATCTTACCCAAGAATAACCAAGTTTACAGTTGACTGGATCTCTTCTAAACTGTATAAGAATTCACTCAAGCCTATTTCAAATGGTTTTGAGAAGGTCAAAAGAAAAATGATGCTGGAAGAAAAGGTCAAAGGAGTAGGAAAAAATAACTTGGCAATCAAGTTTTTAGAAAGCAAAAGAATTCATTACTTTAGATTTTTTTCTTTCTTTTGAGTATCTGAACAAATATGAACATTTTGCATCAGAACAAACCTGAACATTTCAATAAACAAAATGAAAAAGAGGATTTTCTATGTATATAATTGAATATGTTAGGTATGCTGAATTTCCCCCATGTATAGGATGCTTCCATGGAAAAGGTGCACCTTAATAATTTTGAAGCCTGGAATTTGAAAAAAATGTATTGCATAAAGTTATTGACCTCAAGTTTTATTCATCCTTAAATTCAAGGACCTTTTGCTCATAGCTTTCGGGCACCTTTTGTGCAATTCTAGTGTGTGGATACATGCTTATTCCATTCGCTTTCATGAACCTGAAGCACCAATTGTGTCCTCCTTTAAAATCAATTACTTCTTTTTTCATCAGTAATTCTTCTGGCCTCATGCTGAGCCATCTTAGTGGACACAGGAATTCCACTTGCCCTTTGTTCTTCAATCCATCTCTTCAATTCCCTCTCTAATTCAGGCCATTTGACTGACTTGCCTCTCATGGCCTTCTCCTGCCAGAGCATTTTCAGCAGGGTTTCTTCTTCCCTCAGTCAGTCTTGGATTGTTTTCTCAATTGGGGGACCAAACTTATGTTCAGCAGCACAACTTCCATTCACTTTTGCAAATTATGTCACATTTAACTTGAATTCAGCACTCTGTAAAAATAGTTGCTGAGCCATTTCTAGGTAGAGCATGGCAAACAGTAATCTCATATACTGGTATCAAATGTGAAATGATGAGCACAAAAACAACAAGCTTGAAAAAGTGGGAAATGTGAGCAAAAAAATCTATAACTTGTTCCCAGTTTTTAGACCACAATTTTTTTCAAAGAAGAGTATATCTTATACATGGTGATATATGATAGTTTCTTTTTAAATATGTATTAAATTAACATGATTATAAAAACCAAATTTTTTTCCATATCTTTGTGTTCCCTTCTGTACTTCACTATTTAATTAATTTTAGATATTTTGTCTTCCCTCCAACTTATCTTTAATTCTTGAAGACAAATTATTTCCTCTCCACTGGAAGTTCCAGTCAAACTGACTTAATAACTGTTTCTTATATATGTCATGCCACCTGCATATTTCTCCTATTTATAATGTTCTTCCTCTACTTTTGCCAATTGGAAGAATTTATGACTTATTTTTAAAATGCAACAGTAGGTGGTATCTCTTGAAATCTTTTGTGATTCTCTTGGGACTTTAGTGTTCTTCCTGAAATTATTTTTTGTTTATTTATGTATGTAGGCTTTGTATTTATGTCTTTTGCTTCATGTCACTTTTCTCCAGTAGAAAGTAAATTCCTTAAGAGCAAGAATTGTGTCATGTTTGTAGAACTCATACTTAGTACCATGTTTTACATAAATTGATCAAGTTGAATCTCTCACCAGAAAGACAAATTAAAGATATAGTATATGGTTGATACAACCAATGAAACAGAGAAGTTACTGGTCTACCTTGAAGTTTTAATAGCCTTTGAGTTGTTTACAATCTAATCAGATAGAGAAGAGAAACATAGTGGGACAGGTAAATTGAGAACTGAAGTTATAACCTTCCTTCAAAGCTCCAAGAATCCTCTTTAACCTATTAATTAAATCGTTAATATGGCTTTACCTTATTCTTAATACTTAAGCGATTCTCTACAAGGACCCTTCTTGGGGCTCACTAAGTTAATTATTAGAACCTTTGGAAAGTTTATAACCTAATTAGAAAGATAGGACAAAAACACAGAAAAGGTATTCACAAAGGAAAATGAGTAAATGACAGTTACAGACTGTTAGTTTCTGAAAGAAATATAGTAACAACGACAACAACAACAACATTTATATGGGGCTTCCACATACCAGCTACGTACAAGTATTCCTCTTGCTTTTCAGAACCCTACTGGATGGTCGGTAATTTAATTGTCCACATTTTATACACGAAACGGAGGCAAACAGAAGTTAAATGATTTGCCCAAGGTCACAGAACAATTAAATGACTAAGGCTGAATTTGAATTTAGATCTTCCTAATTCCAGGCCCAACACTCTATTCACTGAGTTACTCACCTAAGAAGTAATGTAAAGATTTGGCATCATATAAGATTTATGATCATATGACTGCTTTATGTACAAAGGGTAATTCAGCTAAGATTTGGGATGATTGGAAGGACTTAGGTGGTAGAAGAAGAGAGTAAAAGCCATACAATATTAGTGCACGTGAAGGCAAGAAGTAGAAGAGTTAAGTAAGCATGTACAAGCATAATAATCAGCTGATTTACAAGCATTTACCAAGTTCTTTGGGTTGGACACTATGTAGGAATGGAAATAAATACAAAGTACAGTCCCTTCCTGCAAGGAGCTCAGCTAATGGAGGAGAAATGAATTAACAACTACATACATACAAGATTTGTACTATGTAAATTAAAGACAGCCTCAAAAGGAAGGCAGTTGCAATGATATGGACTCTTAGAGAATGTGCTATTTGAACTTTATCTTAAAGAAAACTGAGTCAATGAGGTTAAGCATATCAAGAATGGTGACAACCAATCAAAGTTTATAGAGACAAAGGAGTTTTGTGTGTGAGGGATAGCAGCTAGTAGGGAGTCTTTGTCTTGGCATAAACCTAGAGGGCACTAGTACCATAAGGAGACAAAAGGGGAGAAAAGCACTTAATGCGAGAGAACTCAGGGCATCTTAGATATTTATTATTTCCATGATTGACTAAATAGAGAGGCATAGAGGGTTCTTAATTGGAAAATGATCAAAATGGTGTTTGATTACTGAAACAGTTATTATGTACTGGAATAGAAAGAAGAGTTTAGCAATTAGAAGGACATATAAAAATATAGGAGCAATGTACACCAGTAGAAAAACTAAAAGGCAACTGGATAGTCCAATGGATAGAATACAGGACTTGGTACCAGGTGACTAGAGTAGAGTTCAATCCCTGTTGCTATCACTTATGACAGCTAGCTATCACTTAATCTCTCTGTGCATTAGTTTCCTCATCAATTTACTGTGGGTGCTGGACTCAATGATGTATAATGTTCCCCTTAGCAATGAATCAATGACCTAGTTGGTTTTATTCATCAGTGACATGTTTGTGTTATAAGAGCACAACTTCAGATACATTTTTGACAGACCTATGTCATCATTGCTGTAGATTATTCCTGGTATAGAAATTTTCTCCACTGTTTCAAATTGACAATTCCAATATAATTCATAGTTTTAGGTAGTTGCCTGAGGGTTGAGTTGCCCATGGTCAAATTTAGCTAATATGTACATTTCCAAGGTAGAAATTGAACCCACATCCTCTTGAGTCCAAGATGATCTCTCTTTTCATTTTGTTACAATGCCTGCTAATTCCATAAAAATAAAAAAAATAATCTTAAACAATTACTTGAAGCACTAATTAATCAAGAAGCTCTTATTAAGTACTGATTACATGTCAGGCATAGTGATTAGCTCTTGTAATAAGAAATATTATTGAAAATACTGTCCCTTTCCTCAAGGAACTAAAATTCTAATGAATAGACCATATGAAAATAATTTGGCACATACAGAATATATAGAGAGCAAATTGGAAGTACTATCAGAGAGGAAGACATTAGTATGTGTTGGGTAGAAAACCAGAGGATTATGGAAAGTAGTATTTGAATTGAAAATTTAAACTAAGAAGATACATTCATACATTTGCTGAAGTGTTCTCCTTTCTTACTTCTTCCTCTTTGAATAATTCTTTTCTTGTAATTTCTAGTTTAAATCCTACCTTCCATTGTATATACATATGTGTGTATATATATATATATATATATATGTGTGTGTGTGTGTGTGTGTGTGTGTGTGTGTGCATGTAGGTGTATATTTGTATGTGTATTCAAATTTATGAATATAAATATATATATATATATTCCACTATGTATACACATATATTCTATTTCATTTATATTTATATCTATATTACATCTATCTTTACATATGTATTTATACTGCTATTTATATGCATGCATATGCATATATATATTCCATTATGCATTCACATATATTCCTATGAGTGTATATGTACATATATTCACATATATGAAATCCATAAAATAAAATATAGTTTTCAGTGCATATGTGTATGTATATATAATATATATATATATATATATATATATATATATATATATATATATATAGTTTGTGTGTATTCCTAAAGGTGACTTTGCATTATAAAATACATTAGTGAAATTGACTAATGTAATAACTGTCAAATATATTTATTACTTTCTCATTAAAAAAGCATTCATGAAATTCAGAGAATTCCACAAAAGCTGATTTTTTTGTATTCTCTTTTTAAAAGGCATGGCATTGTTTGTGTTGTTCCATAAAAGTTGGCTGAGTAGTCTTCTGTTTTTTATGGCCGAAGATATCAGCACAATGCTTGCATCTATCCAGTGACCTGTTTCAAACTTAAAGCAACACTGCTTGAGTACATACAATATTTAAGTCAAAATATAAAACTTATGTATATATTCATGATCACCTGAGTAAATTATCAAGTGCTCACTTTGCCTGTGCTTAAAAGCAGTGAAGCATCAGATCTAAGATAAGAAAGTGAGAGTAATAAAAAGGACCAGTTGAGGTTTTTTTAATCTAAATGTCATAGAATTTACATCTGTGGGAAATTATGAGTACAATTCCTAAAGACAGATGCTCGAGTAATCTTGAGAGGAAGGAAGGAATAGAGAGAAAAAAGAGAGAAAAAGAGAGACAAATAAGAAAGAGAGCTAGAAAAAGAAGTAGAAAAGTTGGGAAAATGGGATCAGGAGAAATGCCAACTTGTCTCTTTTCCATATCTATCATTCTTATAATATTTGGAGGTCTCATATGTCAAACTTCCTGGCTAAAAAGGGACTTGCTTTCAGTTGCTTTTCAGTAAGGGCATGAATTCATGCCTCATCAGTAAATCTGCTATTTCTGGTCACGAAAATAAAGTAGTATACATAGCTAAAATAACCAATGCCCCAGCAGAAGTACACCCCTTTAATTGCATCAATATCAATTAATAATGATGCTGATGATGATGATATCCCCCATTATCTCTAGAAGTCATCCCAAAGATTCTTTGATTTATTCTACAAAATATGAGCCTGTCTCTCAATACTGTCATTTATCCAGAGGAGCAATATTTTACTTAACTCTAAAAATAAAATAAGAAGATAGTGACATACCCTGGGACCATTTCTATTTGAACTCCATCCAACATTAAAAATGAGAAGACTAGAGCTATTGTTATTGTTGGTGGTATTTGTATATTTGTACAAAATTTGCATATAATACTGTAAGTTTTTCCAAGTATAATTGCATATTTTATTAGAAGTATAATTGTATACTGTAGGTTTTACCAAGTCCTTTACATACATGATCTCATTTCTGGGGCTAACAAGGTGGCAGTAAGTGAATAAGGACACTTGAAGAGCAATAACACTTTTTCAAGACTTATTTTCCATTTTCTTTCTCATTCTGGTTTATTTTGGGGATGTGTCTTAAGCCCATGACTGCTGGGGAAGAAAGCTGGAGTTATTTCTTTCAAATAATAAAAAAGCAATGTGGACAATTTATGCTACTGTCCTTTAGAGTTGCACTCATTTCAGCATATCTGACAATAGGAAGCCTTGTCATCTTAAATTTTATATGATCCACCAGAAATGTTGTTAATTTACATTTCCTTATATGCTGGTTATTCCCCAAGCACAAAATAAATTAGCAACAGTGTGTATCTCTGGAGTTGTTACAAGTTATCATGACCAGCAGTCCTAAAACTCTGACCAGAAGGATCTATCCAAACTGAAGAACAAGAGAGAGAGAGAGAGAGAGAGTCCCTGCTATAGAAAGGAATTTTTCAAAATCTAATTACTGAGGCCTTCCCACTTCAATGGAGAAAAAAAGAAAAAGAAGTCTTTGTCAATCAGAAATATGGAATTTGAACTACTTAATTGGCAGACAATTATTTCTTGGTTTCCAAGAGTTTGTTTAGGGGATGGGACAAAAGCAAAACAAAAATAAACTGCAGTACTACAATTTGCCCCTCTAAGCTAGAATGTTATATCTCGATCTTTAGATGCATTTGATGAAAATTCTGCTCAAAATTAATACTATGGCATAGGAGATTATGTTTTAACTTTTCTAGTTGCTTAATGCAATGAGGATGTTGGCTTCCTTCCAAACCCAGAAACATCCAAATTAGGTGATGTCATTCAGAGTGTGGAAAGCAATTACTGATCAGCTTAGTGTGGTTAATTGACAGTCTTTGAGGCAGCTGCAGATGCAAAATCACTGTGTAAACTATTGACCAGAGGAGCTATCACTGCATGTATCCTCATCTCTGACTGACCCTGGGGCTCCTAGTCTGTGCCCATAGTTGTCTAAGTTCTTAATGTCTATTTCCAACCGATTGGAGAATCAAGATTTTTTATGTAAATACTTCTGACTTTTCTTAAATTGTCTGGGATCTTTTTACATATGCTTCCCAGACTGTTAGGAGGTGGCTGGAACAAATGGTGGTGATGTCTCCAAAATGGACAGCAACAACTCCACTGAACATCAGTGTCACCCTGACAGAGAGGGACTGGGATGCCCCCAGCTATGTCACTTGTAACACCAGCTGTGACCAATGCAGTCAACAATCCCTATTTGATAATCCCTTCTGGCACTTGAACTAAGAAATCTGGGCCATCAGTAACAAACAGTTTGCTTTCCCAGCCACTAAAAGTTGATACTGTCCATGCATGTCATCAGTGACTACAATCAAAAAATTTAAATAGAGGAAGAGACCTGACTCTCCTTCAAACTTAATTCAACCTTAGTGAAGGCAGATGAAAAATCAGACCTGATTAGAACTACTACAAAGGGACTGGGGTCTGACTCTTGGCAGCGTACTTCTAAATTCTGTTTAGTTGCTCTTAACCTCTCTGATAACATTGTGCTGTATTTACTGCCTTTTCAGAAATAACATTTTCCTTACTACAAAAATGTATAGGACATAATTAAGATTACAACATAAAAGCTCAAATTCCTATAATAGGATTCTAAAATTAGATAGTCATTCAGTCAGATATAGATGGCATATCTATAATAGTATCACTATATTGATTTATGTTCCTATCATGTACAAACATATATGTAAAAGCAGACACATACATACAAGGTTTGGGGTTTTTTTAATTTTACTCAGAATTTCAGGGAATTATGAAGTTTATATAGCTTAAATCTAGGTCATTTCTTTAAGCCATTGCATAGGGGACATTTTTAGAAGCACTGGATACAGCTCTTCTCTCTCACTGTTCTATCAACTGATGTTATTTACCATTCAGGTCAAAATTACAAGACCAAATTTTCAGCTTTGAAATATGAGTCTTTCCTGAATCCAGGCTTCAGGCTGCAATTAAAAAAAGAGTAGTTTGGGGTTAGATTTAAGTTTTCCTTGAAGTTTCTATAAGTAGAATACCAAGAACAAATAGTTGCCTGTCCAAAACATATAACCTGGTTCCCCCTCAAGGAAGCTAGACTTCCCATCTGATGAAGACACTACCAAACCAAATTGCCTGGCAGTATCAGAGTGCGCTCCTTAGATACTGCATCACTACTAAAATCCATATGTGTATTGAGGTGAATAGTCATGTCACATGTGAACATTCATTGGCAATAACTTCTATGGAATAGAATACCTTTATTTATTACAGTGGTATATTATGAGAATTATCACTATCATTTTCCTGATGGAGAGAGAGAAGGGCAATGGACATGAAACTCATTGGCATAGGGAATTCTTAGTAATGAGATTCCATGAACCAAGGAACAAATGGGTTTACTTAAAGTTCTTTAGAAGTATTTTGATCACTCACCCCCCTGACTTTTATGAATCCTGATGGCGTTTTCAACTTTAAAGACTTAACTAGAATTTCACCTTCTCTATTAAACCTTCCCTGAACATTCTCTGTTTAAAGTTACCTCTTCTCTGAATTTCTTTAGCATTTAAGTTTTTAGGATTCACTTAGAAAGTAGGAAAATTTAGGCACCTTTCATTGTTAATGACATATATAATATGTATATGTTTATGAATATATACATATATATATGTGTGTGTGTGTGTGTGTGTGTGTGTGTGTGTGTGTTATGTCCTTCCCCATCCTAATTCAAATAGACTGGAAGATACTGAAGGGTAGTGACAGTCATCCTCATCTATAATAATTCCTTTTTGCACTGGTACTACCCATACAGTTCATCTTGGGAGGCTAGATTGCACAGTGGATAAAACACCAGGACTAGAGTCAGGAATTCATGAGTTCAGATTTGACCTCAGACATTTACTAATTGCATGGGCCTGAACAACTCACTTAACCCTGTTTGCTTCAGTTTTATTATCTGTAAAATGAACTGTAGAAGGAAATGGCCAACTGTTCCAGTATTTTTGCCAAAAAAAAGAAAAACAAGTGGCTATGAAGAGTAGGACATGATTAAACAATAGAAACTAAGTAATCTTGCCTATAAGAATATAAACAATAGCTAACAGTATTAATTTACTTTAAGGTTTTCAGAGAACTTTGCAAATATTATTTTATCCTTACAACCTTGGAAGATACATGCTAGATGAGAAAACTGAGGCAGTCAGAGGTTAAGTGTCTTGCTCAGGGTCACCCACCTAGTAAATAACTTAGTCTAGATTGGAATTCAGGTATTCTTAACACCAGATCCCCTGCACTAGGCCATTGAAGAACCTCATCACCCTACATACATATATATACATATATATATACATACATATATATGTATATGCATATATATACATATATATATGGACTAGCTCCCTCCACAACATAACTTTAGAATCCATAACTCTAGTCCCAGAAAATAGCTAATACCTTTTACTTTTGGAATCTCAACCCTGAGGTTAAGTTATGTTAGTTAATGAATTGATTCAGTATATTTCTCTGGTTTCAGTTTAAATTAGTCTTTACATCTTTCTATCCATGCAAGTCATCTTTTCTTTTTCACTTCACTTTTTCACTGTTTTCCTCTTGTGAAGCTCATCACAATCAAGTTAATAATTCCATTTTTTCCAAAGCAGATGAGTCAGCTGACTGTTCTGTGAATCAATATGAAGTCCTTTTTTTTCTCTCCAAATTACCCATGGCTACCACTACTCACTACATGTTATCTTTTTCTCTTAGTACATGAGCTCCTTCAGGGCAGGAACTCAGTATACTGAAGATTTTATAGCTATCTGATACTCCATTAATGGTTTTATTCATTCATTTGAATCAATTTATTAAAATCAAAAGACTCCAAACCAGTTTACCTACAGATTGTCTTATGTATTAAACTTAACCCTCAGACGATGTTAATTGGAGAGTTTTCACCTATACCTCATAATTAATATTTAATTCCTGACAAAGAATCCCTGATGACTTCCCTAAAGGCAGCCCTATCAATTTGGAAAGATCACAAGAATATATATAGACAGTGATTTTTCCCAACTATTTTTTTCTGGTCAAAGGAAAGTTAACATGGAGACTAAACAAAAACTTCTAAATGTAGTCTAAATGTAGTCTAACAGAGTGACTTGTTCAGTTGCAAAATTATTTCTCATACAGCCATAAAAACGAAAGGAGTATAAAATCACAGTACCCAAATGGACCTGGATACAAGTTTACTCAAACTTTTTAGTATAAATTTTCACATCAGCAACCATAGCCTATGGACACCCAGAGGTTCCTCAAGGCTGCTTTTTACTGGCTGAAAGATGAGGATCATCTCAGCCCATTCATGCACCCATTACTATCACAGAAAGGTGAAGAAGTCTCTGCTGTTTACCTTTAAGCAGCAATGGAAGAGGGATAGCATGGACTGTACAATAAAAGCTGCCTAGCAGTGAAGCAATGGAAGTTAGGTGAAAGAGGACTCAGGAGCTAGTATATGTACTGTATTTTAATCTCCTTTGGGGAGAGGAGTTGGAAAAGAGACATTTAAAAGTTTAAAATATAGTTTTAAACACTATAATATACAACCAAGAACAGAAACAGAAATTGGGAACAATTCTTTCCCACATTTCAGTTCATTCTTGCTAAGGCAATAGATAGGTACTGATATAGTGAAAAAGGTTTAATGCCTCTTTGTAATGTTTGCATGTTCTTTAGAATGGAAACATTAATTGAACAGCTACTGTGTCAGCATGGAGCAACTGTTAGCCATTTTTCAAAAATGAAGGTCATTAACCTAGTCTAACAAATTTTGAGTAACTTGAAAGAGTTTGCAAGTGATTATGTTGCTACTATTTTTTAGAAAAGTAAGACAGAACTGAGAAAGTTGCTTCTGGTATCTACTTCCTTTTGTAAAAATTTAATATTTATTTATCTTCATTTTGTACAAATAATGTTATAACCAAGTTCCAGAACTCCCAAGTATTATCTACTTCCTTTTGACCAGTGTGTGTGTGTGTGTGTGTGTGTGTGTGTGTGTGTGTGTGTGTGTGTACGCACGCGCACACATCTCAGAGTGACAGCAGGGTTGAGATTTAAGGGAAAATCTGTGTTCATGCTTTGGCAGATCAACATTCTGCAATTCTTACAATTGGCCTTGAATATACCAGCTACCTGCCACTCATAATAACAACAGCAACTGAGACAAAGACTAGTTCCTGCTTATGGGGGAAATATTAAGAAAAAAAGCTTCCAAATAGTTTTTTTTAATATTTGGTTGAATATAGTTTGATTCCAAGAAAGTTTTTATCTACCTGGGTCATTTTTATTTCAGAGAATTTGCAGGGAGCTATCCAGATTAGGGATACCTATTAGACATCTTGATTTTTTTTTCATCCCTACTGAACTCATAGAAGTCACCTTAGACTTAAACTATGATCCACCTTTCCAGAAGTGATCAATCAGTACTATACCAAACCAAATAGTCTATTGTCAGTACTGAGAGGGAGGCAACATGCTGTTACACAAGAAATATGGGAATAGGCGTCTGGAAACCTGAATTCCGGTTTTGGCTTTGTCATTAACTAGAAAGCTAGGTGTTGTAGTAGATTATTAGATGCAGCAAGTGAATCAATGTTGGATTTGGAGCCAAGAAAACCTGAATTTGAAACCTGCCTTAGATACTTATTAGCAGTGTTGAACCTGGGCAAATCATTTAATTGTCCTTGTCCTCAGTTTCTTCATCTGTTAAATGGAAATAATAATAAAAGCACCTACCTCATAGAGTTGTTAAAAAAACAGATAGCCATATAAAGTGCTAATAATATAGTTTTAAAATGCTATATAAATACTAAGCCTTATTAGCTCTAGGGCATTATATCACTTTGTGAGCCTCAGTTTTCTCATCTGAAAAATGAAGGGGAAGAGGTTATACTAAGTGGCCTATAGGATCACTTCCAACTCTGACATTCTATGCTTTAATAACTGAACAAATTGCCTGTGGAGTTGGAGAAGTTATTTTTTTTCCTATTCATCAAGAGTCTGGTTCAGTTTCCTACTACTCTCTTCTCACTGAGATATCAGTGTTTACACCTAGATAAACCTTATCTGCTTGACAAAATGTTCTCTTTATATAATACAAAAGATGAAATCTTAGTTCAAGTGCAGGCCAATAGCAGCATAATCCATAAACAAATAAGAAAGTAGAAGAGTGGAAATATATTTGGTGGAAAATCTACTACTCAATTAAAGAAAATTTGTTCTACTCCCCTCCCAAAACTTCTTTTCCAAGTCAATTTGTGACTCTCCCAGTCTGTCAGATCTTTCCTTCCAGGTCCTGAAGTAGATTAAATAAAAAGCAATCTCTGTGAGAAACTTAATTAGCACCCTTGAACACCATTATCATCTCTTCACAGATTGCAAACCCATACTTTGCGTGGGGTCCTCTATTATCATGGAGTATTGATGGGAAAAATCATTCTTATTAAAAATCCTGAAGCACTGTGTGGGATAGGCTAGTTACTAGGGATTATTTCATTGAGTGGCATTGCTACTGTTGGTTCAGAATGAGGACAGAGCAAATCAGAGTCAGAGACAAGACAAAATGTGAATAGAAAAACCACTCCAAATGAGTAAGGGATTTTTTTTGGTGAATTTTTTAATGGATTTTTCTACCTTTTTTTTGAGAAAAAAGCAACTTTGGGAAAGTTTTCTTTTCCTATGTTGCTCCAAGAGAGTACCAAAATCAGGAGGGAATATTTAGACATTAGAGCCAGAATTAACAAAAACAAAGGGTGAACATCTCCAAGAGAGAGGCTAGTCTCTCAAAAATATATAATGTTCAGCACCTCTTCTAGTAATGGTTAGCCCCTAGGATGGATTGTGAGGGAAAATGACACTTTTAGAATCCTGCTTTGAAATCATTAAGGAAAGGAGATAATTATGATAATGTATACAACAGCTTTTTCTTCAGCCAAGCTTCCTTTTCATCAATCTTTCTATTGTTTTCCTGGGTAACATTAAGGGTAGCAATGAGAGGCCCCAAATCTCCCTTTTCTTTTCTTCTCCTTATTCTTTTTAATACCATTAATGTTCACTGAACCGCATTTAATTAAGGGAATATATATTGACATGCAGAACATAATCAGGTCAGGGACTGGAGCTGAAATTGATTGAGGACAGCTCTTTCACACTTATTTCAATTTATGAATGCTCAGATGCAGACGGATAGTGAAAAGGTTTAATTTCCGTCTGTGTTGTTTGCACATTCTTTATAATGTAAGCATTAATTGAACATGCTCTGTGTCAGTGCAGGGCAATCAAGCATGTCCATTTTTCATAAGCGAAGGTCACAGGTCAATCTTGAGCAAGGTCCAAGAAATCTAGTTACAGAAATGTATTTACATTTGATCAACTATGATATGAAAGACTATAGAACTGGAAAATTAGCACCAAGAGAATAAAGGAGCAAGACTTAGAAATGGAAAATTCTGGATATTGAAGCCCTTTAAGGTACCAGAATCATGGGCCTCATAGCATATATTCATTTTTCTTTGTTAAGCCTTTTTTCTACTCTTTTCTTGTTTCCAGGAATGAAGACTTCAATTTAAATTACATTCACCCAATTCTCTAAGTATAATATAAGTTCATGCATTTGGAACTGACATTTCTACCATAATGATGGTTTTGCTTCTTAAAAAATGCAATTGCAAAAAAATTTTCACTCCCAAATAATATTTGCAATCTATCCAAGTACTGCAATATGATTAGGGTAGGGTAAGTTGATAATGAAATTCTATATGAAATTTTATATATTTATTCTAGTAAATGAGAATTTAAATCCAAGTAAGGATCTTTAGCAATCATTTTTATAAGCAATTTTTTCACATTATATATATATATATATATATATATATATATTTATAAAATCTAAAATTCACTTCTCATCATTATTTTTGAGTTTTCCCTGTGACAAATTTACAAGTGTTTATAACCTAAATGAACTAGTGTATTCACTGAATGTTAGTATTTTGTTCTCAAATATGGTGAGTGATTTTCTAGGAGACATACCACTAAGATCTATTTCTCATTTCTAATTTTCAAATCTCATAAAGTCTTATTCAGCAGTTATCACAAGGGATTTTCTGTCACATTAAATATCTTCATATCCCAGAGGCCTTTTTTTGACCTACAAAGTATAATAAGAAAAAAGAAATATTTTAGTGCTTTAATAAGGTCAGGAAAACATTACAAAAGCAATTGCTTTAGTTTGACTTCCTATTCATTATCTTCACTAGTCAAAGAAACTAATTATGTTTTTAAAATAAAAATGTATAAGATGAGGTAACAGACATAGCTTAAACTTTTTAATACCCAAGTGCTCTTATTCCTCTTAATTTGAGACAAGTGAGTAAATCATTTTACTGCTGTCTGCTTAACTACTTGTCTACATATTAGTAACAGAGTCAGAAAAAAACAAAAAAAAATATAGCATGAAAATTTCAAGTGTTCTGTACACTAATCACTGGATAGAGTAAAAGTAACTTTATTAGCTATTTCAACCCTATACCCTACTGTAAAACACAACCAAGAAAAGAAAAACTCTTTACAATTCTTTGCAAGTAGATATCCATTTTAGAATGAAAAGACATGTTTCCCTAAGGGAAAAGTACTCCCATTCTCTATGTGACCTCAGACAAGGCAATTAATATGTTTGTGCCTAACTATATCAGTTATTCAAGAATTCTTTGACCTACCTATATCAAAAACATGTTTTTAAATGAATTAATCTTTGTATTTTGTAATTCCTAGGTGAAAATTGTTGTCACCCCTGTCCAAACAATGTTTGTCCATACACTCATTGTTAAGGGGAAGCAAAATAAATAAAGCAATGGACTTTAGCCCTAGAGCCAGAAAAGAATTAAATGACCTGAATGCCCAGGCTCAATGAGAAATAGAAATATATGTCAGGAATAGTCCTATAGACTGTCAGCCTGAGATATTTGCCCTTGGGAAATGAGAAGAAATTCTCAAACTGACAGAATTTGGGGAAAAGGCAGTGACATACTCTAATTAGAAGAGAAATGATGGTGAAAAAAATGGCCTCTGAAGATTTAGGGAGATTGAGGATTGAGGATAATGTTGCCAGTAGTGTCAAAGTAAAAATTGGAGAAAGGGCATCAACACATGAGCTGAGGCATGAGTGATCAACTGTATACAAGGACCATTTTCTTGTTTAGTAAAATGACTGCAATTATCAAATTTTTATGGAAATGATTTAAATAACCAACAATTCTTATTCCCATAACGAAAAAATAATCAGTTTGGAATAATATTAAATATGATGGCCACTCGTTACCATAACTGAATGCATTGATCTGGTGATTTTGCATACTCACTATCCCATCAAAGAATACACTTCAAAAGCTATAAGCATGAGACACATGTACATATACATAGATAAACATATAGGCATGTGTGTAGTATTATAAAACATATATATATATGTATATATACATATATATATCATGTATTCTATATGAGATGAGATGGTATATAATAGGCATTTCAATCTTTGAACTATATTTTCCCTATGTTTTTATGTTTTTTATGTTATAAATAAATAAAGTAATACATAATAATTATAAATGAATGATTAGTTCTACTTCAAATTATGAGTTTATATAGAGAGAGTTTGTCAAAATCTGTAGTGTTACACAAATGTGAGATTGAAATGTTTTTTTACTCCCTACTTTCAATTACTGATTAAATAATCTAAAATTTCTGGTATAATTTTATTTTCTGGACTCAATTCCACAGGCATCTCTTTTCCACTCTCTTTCTGTTGACCTGTACAGAGCTCAAATTTTCTATTACATATATGATTTATATAATGATGACATACTCAATGCCTTTCTGCATATCTTCAATACATCTGTGACTTCTACCATGATGGTGTTTGATAAGATTAGTTTGGATTATTTCTTAACAATCTACTTTTTCCTTTTTGATTTTTTTGTGGTGATAACTCTTTCCTATACCTGTGTTTAAGCTCTAAAATGTGTTTACACTATCTATCAAAATGTATGAATTTACAGTGCTTATATAAAATGATGGCTTTTAAAAATTACTCTTTTTATATAGTTGGTATTTTAATTTTATTCATGATATTAAACTTAAAAATAGTTTTTAAAATTCTAAATTATGACCATCTTATTCAATATTATTTGAAATATCAATATTGTTTTTGTTATCTTTTTGTTTTGTTTTGTTTTGTTTTTAGGTTTTTCTATATACTTCAATATCAAATTTTCCTCCACATATAATTCACTTCTCTATTTCAACTCTTATTTCTGGTTATCAAAAGTTTTTTTTTCTCTTCCAAATTAGTCTATATTAGGAAAATAAGCAGAACCAAGAGAACAATATATGATAACAACAGTGTCAGAAAATAGAATTTAAAGATACACAACTCCAAAAGTCAGATGATGAAGGATGCTCCTACCTCTTCAAAGAATGGTGATGGAGTAAAGATGTCAAATAAAATATGCACTTTCAGACAAGGTATGAACTTCTTTTGCTCAGCTAATAAGATTAATTTTCAGTTTTGTTATGATAGAGTGCTAGAACATCATTTAAATCTTTAGTTAATTTCATTAGTAGCTATGATTTTTTTTCACTTTAATGGTTGAAACCATTCACATGGAAACATTTTGAGTTGATGAAGTATTGATAAACTTGATTTTTTGATTATCATTTCCTCCACTATATTCCATGTCAAATTAGTTTTTATAATCGTATTAAGTAGAGTCAATTTGCAACTCTAAATAAAACAATTTATTTCTTAGGAGCAATAGAAACTGATTCAGCTGTATCAATGTAGGTCACTTTACCAGCCTATCAGTGTTTTTCAGAGGTCTTCACAACTATCTTTTTATTGGTCTCAAGATGCATTAAGTCTTCTCTATTCAACACATGGCTGGCTTGATTTCTACTTTGCCACATATTCTAGAGAGAATGGATTCAATCCTGTTTGAACCACTTTGGATGAAAATTAAGAATCACTCATTCCCCCCCTTCCCCCTTCCACTACATTGCAAAAGCTTTTACTTGATTCTTTATGTGAAGTGTTTTAGCTCATTCTACCTCCCCCTTTCTCCCAGTACATTCTTTTACAACCATTGACTCTATCTTTATAATACATTATACCTCCTTATTCAGTGCTCTCCTACCCTTAAACAAGTAAATCAGTGTACAGGAAACACAGATTCAAAATTGAAAGTATTTTTTCTCTTGGAAAAAAAAAACTAAATATAGACATAGCATGATTTCTGGTACTGATGACATTTCTGAGTAAATTCAACTAGATTCAGACAAAAGTGCTTTGTTAGATTTCAAAGTAGAAGACTGCATTGAACAATTTTGTTCGGAGCCATCTTTGTTTTTCAAATACCTATCTTTAATACTGAAATACAAGATGACCAAAATACCCAAGGAAATAATGTTTTTATTGCCTTTAGTCACACAATAAAACCAATTATGCTAAGACCTCTCATTGCTTCTCCAAGGAGTACCTGCTAACCTTCTTCCCATTTATTGTGATTGCAATCTTTCTTCTGCTTTTGTTTATGGTAAAAATGCCAAGAGTATATTCAATGCTGATAACAGGCCAAGAACCTTTACACTTAGAGTACTTACCAAATTAAAATTTATGATATTCTGGAAATTCTATGATTCTTATTTTCTTTTGTTACATTTAATATCACTTTCTTATTTAAGTGCTCATAATTAATATTTTTAAAACTACTACCATAAAATAGCAGTAGCTCATGCATAAATATCATCAGATAGAGGATAAAATCATAAAGAAATTTGATTTAAAAAAATCACCTATGATTTGATATTTGATGAATTCATGACGAACAGGAGAAAATGCAAATGGTGAGAAGGATATTTAAGAAACATGGCTCAGAACTTCTGTGGAAGAGCCTAGATGGCAACATGAATCTAGCCTGCTCCTGGAGCTCTACCCTACACAACATTAAAAGAAGCCTCTACAAAATTGTCAAAACTACAGATCCCACCAAAAAGAAAAAAGAGCGAAATAAACTTTCAATGGTAGACATTATGGACGATCTCCAGTGAATGTCCATGTCTTGGGAAGACAAAAGCCCAGAAAGACAGGAGAGCTAGAAAGTAAGTTGGAGGATTTTTATTTACATATTTGATTTTTATTTATTTATTTTCATATTACTACAATAGACTTTTAAAAGTAAACATAATCTCCCTTCCCCCATAAAAGATAGAGAAGTTTCAAGAAAAATAAAATGAGAGAAAAAGAAATGCACTTCAGTCTGTGTTCAGAAACCATCATCTCTGTCTCTGGGATGGATTATGCTCTTTATCATTATTATATTAGATAGATTGCTTCAACATTTCTTTTTCCACAATTGCTATTGCAAACAATATTTCTGCCTTTCTATTATCCCCCACTGCCATTTATTCTATATTCTCTCTCCTTTCAATTTACCCATCCTCTAAAATGTGTTGTATCTGATTATCCCCTTCCATTATTTTCCTTCTCTTTTATCACTTACATTCCCCTCCTGTCTCCTTGTCCTCTTTCTCCCATTACTTTCTTCTATTGTTTCCTTTAAGGTAAAATAAATTTCTATTTCCTACTGAGTGTGCATTTGTTTCCTCTCTGAACCACTTTGGTTGAGAATTAAGATTCACTCATCCACCCCACCTTCTCCCCCTTCTACTCCATTGCAAAAGCTTTTACTTGATTCTTTATGTGAAATATTTTAGCTCATTCTACCTCTCCTCTCCCTTTCTCCCATTACATTATTTTTACACCCATTGACTCCATCTTTATAATACATTATGCCTCCTTATTCAGTTCTCTCCTATGCTTTGTCTATACATGCTCCTTTTAACTGCTCTAATAAATGAGAAGATTCATGAGTTATCAGTATCATTTTCTTATGCAAGAATAGAAGCAGTTCAATATCACTAAAAATCTCATAATTTGCCCTTCCCGTCCAAACTATTTAGCTTTGCCTGAGTCCTGTACTTGGAGATCAAACTTTCTGCTCTGATCATTTCAACAGGAAATCTTGAAAGTCCTCCATTTCATTGAAGGTCCATCTTTTCTCCTGCAAAAAGATGTTCAGTTTTGCTGAATAGTTGATTCTTGGTTGTAATCCAAGCTCTTTTGCCTTCAGGAAAATTATATTCCAAGCCCCACAAGCCCTTAATGTAGATGCTGCTAAATTCTTTGTAATCACGATGGTGATATTTTAATTGTTTCTTGCTGGCAGCTTGTTATATTTTCTCTTTGACTTGGGAGTTCTGGAATTTGACTATAATATTCCTGGGAGTTTTAATTTTGGGATCTCTTTCCAGAATTGATCAAGGAATTCACTCAGTTTCTATTTTTACCCTCTTCTTCTAGGATATCAGGGAAATTTTCCTGGATAATTTCCTTAAAAATGAAGTCAAGGCTCTTTACCCACTTGTGACTTTTAGGTAGCTCCATGACTTTTAAGTTATCTTTCCTGGATCTTTTTTCCCACGTCAGTTGTTATTTCAATGAGATATTTCACATTTTCTTCCAGTTTCTCAATCTTTTGCTTTTGATTTATTGTTTCTTGATATCTTACAATGTCATCAGCATTCATTAGTTCCATTCTATATTTCAAGCAGTTATTTTCTTCAAAGAGTTTTCTTATCCCCTTTTCATCTAGCCAATTCTGCTAGAGCATTTGGACTGCTGTTTCCATTTAACCTAAACAGATTTTTAACATGTTATTTTCTTCAGTATGTTTTTGTATCCCCTTCACCAAGCTGCAGACTTGATTTTCATGATTTTCCTGCGTTGCTCTCATTTTTGATCCCAATATTTCCTATCTCCCTTAATTGATTTTCAATTTTGGTGTGCTCTTTCATAGCCTGAAACCAATTCCTGTTTTTCTTGGAGGTTTTGGAGATAGAGGCCTTGAGCTTTTCATCTTCTGAGTATGTATTATGATTCTCTATGGAACCAAAGTAATTATCTATGGTCAGATTCTTTTTTCTTCTGTTCTTTACTCATTTCCCCAAGCTATGGTCTGGTTTTAATCTACTTTCCAAGTATTGAAGTGTTTTGGGGTACCTCCTGGGGGAATTTAATTCCTTCAAGGTTTTATAAGAGGCATTGACTGCTCTACAGGCCTGTGCTCAGGTCAGTGGATGACTACAAGCACAGCCTTCTGCCCTGGAGCTATGAACAGGATCCCTGCTCTGCTGTAGCAGTATGAGGGACCCAGACTGCAACCTAGATCTTAATAAGGACAAAGCAATAGATCCCTCTCCTAGCAATAGCACAGAGGCTTGGACAGTCTTCCCTGACCCCCTTATAGACTGTGGACTGAGAACTCCAGAAGCAGCTGCTAGCTGATTCTGAGACCTGCTTCTGGTTCCCCAGGCTAAGTCACTGAGGCCTGACTTGCATCTGCTGATCTTCCAAGTTGTCTTTGGTGATCCCTGGGGTCTGGAAACTGCACCTACTGCCATGAATCCAGGGCTGTGTGTAGCCCAGACTGTACTGTGGCCCTTTCCAACCCCAATCCCAGTGGGATTTAATTCCTGCAGATCTTCCAAGTTGTCTTGGGCCAGAAAATTGTTTCACTCATTCTTTCTGTTGGTTCTTTCTTTAGAATTTGGTTAGAGTGATAAATTTCAGGCATTTGGAGTATACTGGAGGAGAGTTTCTGGGAATTCCTATCTTCATGTCACATCTTAGTTCCACCCACTTTTAGCTACAGTGCAGCACAGATCTCAAGTGCTAGACAACAGTACAGGTCCAGGCAGCTGGATAGCAAGCAACAAGTGGGATCCTGTTCCCAGACAAAGTCTGAAGCCTAGGAACACTGGGACAAAAGAAAGAATTGAATTGGGAACAAACCACTGCTTAGTCAGAGTATAAACAATAAGGAGAAAAAGACCTCTGCATAGTCAACATCTAGCTACATAGGCAACATCTTGTGCAGGAAACACAACACAGTCACAGCAAAAATGTTTAGGTCTATACTCCCTATACCCCAGAAGCAAAGATAAAACAATCAAAATGAGCAAAAAAATCAAAAGTATCTCTAAACATAAAAAGTTAATATGCAGATAGAGATGATAAAAATTCTAGCTCAGGAGAAGAAAGCAGTGATAAATTAGCAACATAGGAAAACTCAAAGTAGTCTATGATTTGGACTCAAACCAAAAACCTCATTGAAGAACTTAAAATAGAATTTAAAAAACCAAGGAAGAGAAGAAGAAAAATGCATAAAAAGAAATGAGAGCCCAGCAATAAAATTATGAAAAATTGAAGAACTTAGTTCCTTTAAAAGTAAAAATAACCAACTGATAAATAAAATGTAACTCTTCACAAAATAAAACTGAACAAATGGAAAAAGAAATGCTGCTCATCTAAAACTATCAACCAAATGGAAAGGGAATGCAACTCAGCAAAAGGTAAGATTAACCAATTAGAAAAGGAAACACAAAAACTAACTGAAGAAAATAAAATCATAAAAATTAGAATTGGTTGAATAGAAACTAATGAAACTATGAGACACCATGATTCCATCAAACCAAATCAAAAGGTTGACAAAACTTGAAAGAAAATTAAAATACTTTTTAGAAAAAATAAATGACCAGGAAAATAAATCCAGTTAAGTTAATTTATGAATAATTGGTTTGCTAGAAAACCTAGATCAAAAAAAGAGCTTATAAAATACCTTACAGAAAGACATCCAGGATCACGAAGACAAAATAGTCCTTGAAAGATTATACAGAAAACCTCCAGAAAGAGATTACAAGATAAAAACTTCAAGAACTATCATAGCTAATTTGCAGATTTCTCATTTGAAGGAGAAAATACAACAAGCTGTCAAAAAAGAAACAATTGAAATACAGCAGCACATTCAGAATTACATAACACCTATCAGCTTCAACAGTAAAGCATTAGAAGTGCTGGGATATGACATTTTAGAGGGCAGAGGACCTTGGATTACAGCCAATAATTCACTAGCCTGCAAAATCCAACATATTCTGTCAGAGGAATAGATGATCAATGAAATAGAAGACTTCCAAAAATTCTTGAAAAAGACCAGACCTAAACAGAGAAAAAATCTTCAAATATACAACTCAAGATGAATAAAAAGATAGATGGAAAAGGGAAAAAGAAACAAAAATGTCAGTCAAGAAGATTAAATTGTATACAGCCCAACAAGAGATGGCTATGCTTGTAATTCTTGAGAATTTTATTTCTCTTAGAATAGTTAAACAGTTGAAGATATTGTACTTAGAGGATATAGGTGTGGTTGTCTTCTGTTACCACAAACAAAAAAACAAAAATGATGTCACTATTTTTGAGATAAATTACAGTGCATCCAGCTGTGACTGATCAGACCATTATGGGCTCATAATTCTCTAGCACAGATCATGCAAAAATGCATGTCCTGGTAAACACTTGGGCTGTTTACTCTAAACTTATGATCTCACATTTCTTTTGAGCTACTTTAAATTTGCTTTACTCATAGAACTCAACACTTTCTGTGAAGAGCTCATCCAATGCTGGGCAGTCTTGTGACAGTGTATCCTATGCCTTACAATTAATTGTAAAGTTCTTAAGAGAGATCTTCTGGGTGTCCCAGAAGGCTCTATACAAAATTAAACCAGAAGTGATTTTTATTTACTAAATACTTAGAGGTTTGGAGTATGATAGTGGCAGAGCCAGGAGCAAACTTAGAAGGGTTGGACATAAAGAGATTGGAAAGTTATTTTATCTTAATCCATCTTTTAGTTAAAGAGGATTTAAAAACTAAAGGGACAGTGGGAGATAGTGTAAGAGATACTTTGGTTGGGGAGGGCTGTACAACTAAAATTAGAGTACATTAGAGAGGGAAAGAAAGAGTAAACTTGGAGGGACTGGACATGAAGAGATTTTCCTTTGTTTGATGTTTTTGCTGCAATTGGATGGAGTAAGTTTGGAAAAGTATACATAGTTCATTAAATGATTTGGTTTCCCAAGATATTTTAGATCATAAGAATTGCTTATCCATAGAGATTACTTAAAAAGGTAATGAGTGATTCATGACTCTTGAGAAAAATATTTTTTTAAGAAAAAGATTTTATTTGTTTTGAATTTTATAATTTTCTCACAATCTTTCTCCACTTTCCCCACCCCCAAAAGAAAGCAGTTTGTTAGTCTTTCCCATAGTATGCATAGATCTAATTTGAATGTTTGAGAGAGGAATCATAGCATTGAAGAAGAATTATATAGTATGAGATATAGCAGAATTACATAATACAACATATTTTTTTAAGTTAAAGGTAATAGTGTTTGGTCTTTGTTCAAACTCCACAATTCTTTCTCAGTATATGGATGGCATTCTCCATTGCAGATAGCCCAAAATTGTGCCTGATTGTTTCCCTGTTGGTATGAGCAAGTCCATTAAGTTTGATCATCACTCCCATGTTGCTGTTAGGGTGTACAATGTTGTTATGGATCTGCTTGTCTAGCTCAGCATCAGTGCATGCAAATCTTTCCAGGCTTCCCTGAATTACCTACCATTCCTGCTGCTTTCTAATGGAACAATAGTGTTCCATTACATACATATACCACAGTTTGTTAAGCCATTCCCCAATTGATGGGCATTCCCTCAGTTTCCATTCCTTTGCCACCACAAACAGAGCTTCAATGAACATTTTTGTACAGGTGATGTTTATATCCTTTTTCATAATCTCTTCAGGGTATAGATCAAGTCAGTAGTGGTATTGCTGGATCAAAGAGTATGCACAATTTTGTTGCCATTTAGAAAAAATTCCATAATTGCTGTCCAGAAGGTTTGGATGAGCTCACAGCTTCACCAACAATGTATTAGTGTTCAGATTTCCCACATCACTTCCAACATTGATCATTGTCCTTTCTGGTCATATTGGCCATTCTGAGAGATGTAAGGGGGTACCTCAGAGACTTTTTAATTTGCATTTCTCTAATAATTACTGATTAAGAGCAATTTTTCATATGACTATTATTTGCTCTTATTTTCTTATCTGTAAATTGCCTTTACATATCATTTGAACATTTGTCAATTGGGGAATGGCTTGTCTTATTTTTAAATTTTGACTCAGTTCTCTGTATATTTTAGAAATGAGTCCTTTTTCAGAAACACTAGTCTCAAGAATTGTTTCCCAATTTGCTACAATTATTTTGATCTTTGTTACAGTGGTTTTGTCTGTGCAAAAGCTCTTTAATTAGAGGTAATCAAAATTGTCTGAATTGTTTTTAATGATGTTCTCTATCTCTTCTGTGGTCATAAACTGCTTCCCTTTCCATAGATCTGACAAGTAAATTATTCCTTGGTCTCCTAGTTTATTTATGATATTGTTTTTTGGCTAAATCTGGTATACATTTTGATCTTATCTTGGTATGGGATGCGAGGTGTTGGTCTAATCTAAGTTTCTTCCATACTAACTTCCAATTTTACCAACAGTTTTTATCAAAGAGAGCATTTTTATCCCAATAGCGGGACTCTTTGGGCTTATCAAACAGCAGATTATTATAATCATTTTCTGCTATTGCACATAGTCTATTCCACTGATCCACCACTCTATTTCTTAGCCAATCCCAGACAATTTTGATGACTGATGCTTTATAATGTAATATTAGTTATAGTAAGGCTAAGCCACCATCTTTTGCACTTTTTTTCACTAAATCCCTGGAGATTCATGACTTTTTTTTCTCCATATGAATTTACTTACAATTTTTTCTAATTCATTAAAGTAATTTTTGGAATTTTGATTGGAAGATCACTAAACAGGTAGTTTAATTTTGGTAGAATCATTATTTTTATTATATTAGCTCGGCTTATCCAGTTGATATTTACCCAGTTATTTAAGTCTGATTTTATTTGTATGAGAAGTATTTTGTAATTGTTTTCAAAATGTTTCTGAGTCTTCCTTGACAGGTAGATGCCTGGGTATTTTATATTATCTGAAGTTATTTTGAATGGGATTTCTCTTTCTAGCTCTTTCTGCTGTATCTTGCTATAGAAATGTTGAGGATTTATGAGGGTTTGTCTTATATCCTGAAACTTTACTAAAGTTGCTCATTATTTCTATTATTGTAGATGATTTTGGGGGATGAAACAAAAAATGGATGAAACAAAAAATGGATGCATTAACATGGGCATATTTTTTTAAATTTTTGTCAATTTCATTTAGATTATCAAATTTACTGGCACAGAATTGGGCAAAATAATTCCTGAATTATTACTTAAATTTCTTCCTCATTGGTGGTGAGTTCACCATTTTCATTTATGATACTAGCAACTTCATTTTCTTCTTTCTTTTTTTAA